>NC_037680.1:26360184-26660184 GCF_003255815.1 Theropithecus gelada | reverse complement strand
GTGCTAGGATTACAGGCATGAGCCACTGCACCCTGCCTGCAAGGGCTTAAATATCTCCAAAAAACTTGTTTTGTGACTTTTACTCTCTTTACTCTGTTAAACTGTTGTATATAAAACCATTGTTTTACGAAGGAATTTTACGAAGTAAATGTGAGGCTGTGTACTGTCACGGGTAGAAGACTGCATTACGTGTTAGAAGATCTGGGTTCTGGGCCGGGCGCTGTGGCTCAAACCTGTAATCCCAGCACTTTGGGAGGCCGAGACGGGCGGATCACGCGGTCAGGAGATCGAGACCATCCTGGCTAACATGGTGAAACACCGTCTCTACTAAAAAAAAATACAAAAAACTAGCTGGGCATGGTGGCGGGCGCCTGTAGTCCCAGCTACTCGGGAGGCTGAGGTAGGAGAATGGCGTAAACCCGGGAGGCGAACTTGCAGTGAGCTGAGGTCCGGCCACTGCACTCCAGCCTGGGTGACAGAGTGAGACTCCATCTCCAAAAAAAAAAAAAAGAAGAAGATCTGGGTTCTAGGCCCAATTCTTTTCTTTGGTGGTTGTTCAGCTTGATAAGGTCACTTGACTGCTCTGACCCTCATTTTTTATGTTTGCATAATGGGGGTTCAGTTAGTGGCTGTTATCTATGACCTTGCCCCTTAAGTTATGTAGCTTCTCTAACTTTGCTCTTGGGCAGTACAAAATGGCTAACTGTTGAGACTAATGCCTTTTTTCAGGCAAAAGAATAAGAAGGACATTTTCAGTGCATTCTAAAATGTTTGGTATAGAAAGCTGTACAATAAAACCCAGGGCAGGGAGAGGGTACCTGTGTCTTAAATGTGTTAAGAATAGAGTCATTATTTCACAAGAAACTGGGTCACAGTCATACAAATGGGAAAGCAAAAATTTATTATGTGGACCAGACAGGTGGTCTTTGGAAAGAAATGAATCCATGTGCTGGCAAGGTGTGTTATTAGCTAGCTTAGAAGAAAACCAGCCATGACTAATGTAAAACCACCATGGTTTTCCCTGGATCAGAGCTCAAGGTAGAAATACTTTTTAATGAAGCCAGCAGAATGGAGACGAAAGCCATGGACATTTAGCAAAATATGTGAAGCTATGCAATTTACAAGATGAGAAAACAAACCAGGAGACTGGAATATGCACAGCTATCCAAGCTGGAGAAATAGTAAAGCCAGTCAATTTCTCTGGAATTTCTTCTTTCCAGGGAGTACTAGAGGCACACCTTATATGGCAGAGAGGAGGAGGCTAAGGGCTTGCATTATACTAATTTTGCCTGAAACTTCTAACTCCTCCAGTCCACAGGTCCCTGATGTATCTCTTTCACTGGGGACCACATTGTGAAGCGTAAAATACAAATGATATAATTGGGCCATATGGTAACAGCAGAAAATAGCCAAGAGTTTCATGGTCTTTCATGACCTTAAAAATAAACCATTGGACTCTCTCCTTAAAAACATTAATAAGAAATTAATGCAATGGGTGCACTCACCTTATTTCTGATCCTCAGGGAAAAGTTGTGTAATGGTTTAATATTTATTTTTTGCTTCTGACCCAGAACCACATTCAGGCAAAACAATCCTAGTTTCTATGTCCTATCCTTAAAAGGAAAAGAGCAGGGAATGGAGTGGGGACCAAGCTAGGGAAATGAGCATTGGGGATGGGGTGGAGGATCTACTTAAGTTTTAATTATGTTCCTTTTACTGTGCATGTCACCATGTCACTTATGTCAAAAGGGACAGTTTTGCTGTTATCATCATTCTGGTCCGCTGTCCTTGTTTCTGATTTCTGCTAGGAGATACCACTTGGTTGGGTGGTTCATGTGTATTTCCTTTTCTAGCTTTCTGGTCTATTTAATTCTTGGTTCTGGATGTATTCTTAATTTCATCAACTCTTACTGTATTCTTATAGCTCTCAATGATTGCCCTAGGCAATCTCTCAGGAAAGAGGGATTTGGACATTGTCTATGTCATCACATGATTGCAGAGACAGGTGAGATGGTATACAAACAAGTTGCTTTGGAACTAGATGGGTGAGTGTCCTCACAGACAAGACAGCAGTGGGAGGTTGTACTACTGTTTCAGCAATCAAAAGGCCTCTTCAGCAATGGCTGCTTCAGAATGACACAAATGATCAACCATGCTAGAATGACCACCACTGCAAAAACAACAGGAAAATAACCTTCAATTCAAAACTCACTGATATCCCCTGCATATTACAGCTCATGAAGATTAAATTAGGTTAGCACATAGTAAGACATTCAAAAATAAGAGTTTTCTTCCTTTTCTTTAAAAGAGAAACACTTTAAAAATGCTTTTGAACTCTCAAATCGTGGGTGTCACAAATAGAAGTCAAGTCCAGACAGCAAGACTTTCAGTGGCATTTACCTGGCTCAGGTTAGAAAAGGTTTTCTTTTTTGTTGTCAGAGAAGAAATCCTGATGGTGGATGCTGTGAAATCCTAATGTAATTATTTTAACAGTATTCTTCACATATGACTTTGATACTCATACTAAAAATCTGTCAAGTAGTACAGTTACTGTCAGCACTGTTAATATGAATTCATTAATATTAACCTTTAATCCAATTTTATAGCTAAGTGGCACGGTTAGATACTTATTTGTTTCTTAAAAGGCGGGAATTTCTATCAGCCCTTAGGCAAGTGTTAGTGGATGAAGCATAGGTCCAGGGTTCCTGGCTCTGCCACATGTCAGAAGACCTAGTCAGAATACTCTGGATGCCAATTTTTGCATCTAACAGTACTACATGCTGTAGGTTAACTTTTGGAGTTTAGTGAGGATCAAGAGAGATTGTAGAAATTAGACTGCTGAGAAGGCAAAAAGCCTGATGAGGAAAAATCTGACAACTTTGTAATGACCTTTCTTTCAATATAGGTTCCATGCTTTGAACCAGTTTGGTCTTTCAAACTAACCTCTTTATTTAAAATACAGATATACCTCAGAGATATGGCAAGTTTGGTTTCAGACCACTGCAATAAGCAAATATTGCAATAAAGCAAGTCACACACATTTCTTGCTTTCCCAGTGCATATAAAAGTTATGTTTACATTATACTATAGTCTATTAAGTATGCAATGCCATTTTGTCTAAAAAACAACATACATACATTAATTAAAAAGTCTTCATTGCTTTAAAAAAAAAAAAAGAAATGCCAATGATCCCCTGAGCCTTCAGTGAGTCATGATATCTTGCTGGTGGAGGGTGGAGGGTCTTACTTCAATGTTGCTGGCTGCTGACTGATGAGGGCATGGTTGCTAAAGGTTGGGTGGGTTGGCTGTGGCAATTTCTTTTTTTTTTTTTTTTTTGTAATTGAGATGGAGTCTTGCTTTGTAGCCCAGGCTGGAGTGCAGTGGTACAGTCTCAGCTCATTGCAACCTCCACCTCCTGGGTTCAAGTGATTCTCCCGCCGCAACCTCCACCTCCTGGGTTCAAGTGATTCTCCCGCCTCAACCTCCCGAGTAGCTGGGATTGTAGGCACATACCGTCACACCCAGCTAATTTTTGTATTTTTAGTAGAAACCGGGTTTCACCATGTTGGCCAGGCTGTTCTTGAACTCCTGACCTCAAGTGATCCTCTTGCCTTGGCCTCCCGAAGTGCTGGGATTACAGGCATGAACCACCATGCCTGGCCTTTAGAATGGTAAAAGATCATTAGATTCAACTTAAAGTCACCAGCTGCGTTTGACTCAAATATGCGGTCAACCTGTCCTTTGAAGCTTTGAAGCCAGACATTGACTTCTCCTAACTATGAACATCTTACAGGGCATCTTCTTCTAATTTAAAGCTATTTCATCTACATTGAAAATCTGTTGTAGCCACCCTTGTCATTGATCTTAGTTAGATCTTCTGAATAACCTGTTGCAGCTTCTCCATCAGTATTTGCTGCTTTACCCCTTACTTTTATGTTATAGAGATGACTTTTTTCCTTCAACCTCGTGAACAAACCTCTGCTAGCCTCAGACTTTTCTTCTGCAGTTTCCTCTCTCAGCCTTCATAGAATTGAAGAGAGTTAGGGCTTTGCTCTGAATTAGGCTTTGGCTTAAGAGAATATTGTGGCTGGTTTGATCTTCTATCTAGACCACTCAGACTTTCTCCATATCAGCAGCAAAACCGTTTTGCCTTCTTATCATTCATGTGTTCACTGGAGTAGCACTTTTAATTTCCTTCAAGAACTTTTCCTTTGCATTCCAATTTGGCTAATTGGTACAAGAAGCCTAGCTTTTGGCCTGTCTCAGCTTTTGATATGCCGTCCTCAAAAATCAAAAATCATTTCTAGCTTTTGATGAAAGGTGAGAGACATGTGACTCTTTTTCACTTGAACACTTAGAGGTAATTGTAGTGTTAGTAACTGACCTAATTTTAATATCATTGTGTCTTTGGTAATAGGCCTTAGGAGAAGCAGAGAGATGAAAGAAAATCGTCAGTCCATGGAGAAGCCAGAACAGACACAACGTTGATTGATTATGTTTGCCATCTTATGTGGGCACCGTTTGTGGTGCCCCCAAACAACTGCAAAGTAACAGCCAAGATCACTGATCACAAATAGCCGTAACAGATATGATAATAATCAATAAGTTTGAAATGTTGTAAGAATTACCAAAATGTGACACAGAGACATGAAAGTGAGTACATGCTGTTGGGAAAGTGGCACCCATAGACTTGCTTGCACAGGGTTGCCACAAATTAATGTGCAAAAAAATGCAGCATCTGTGAAGTGCAGGAAAGAGAAACACAATAAAACAAGATTTGCCTGTATTAATTAATTTCTTTGTTCTTTTTTGTCATTATAAAACCTATGTCATTGCTGGCCAGATATTCTGAGCACCCTGAGATGTAAATCATACATTTATTTTCTCTAAAGCAGGTTAACGAAACATTCAGTGACAAATCACCTTTTTAAAAGTTAATTCATTGCGCTAAAACTGACTGTAATTTTGTAATATTACAAATCATTTGCTAAACCGTATTACTAGGTTTGTAGACTTTTTTTTTTTTTTTTTGCCATGTGGGGATTGATAAGCATTAAGCTAAGGGTGGTGGTTTTCAGTGTCTATCTATCTTTCTTTATTTTTATATATACATATGTGTTCATATATTGCAAAGGTCTTTCTTAAGAGAAATAAAATGAAACCTGCATATGTGAAATAGCTAAAATATTGCTGATAGTATTGAACTGCATGCTCCCTTTGCCTCCTACCACTGCCACTTAATGGGTCCTAAGGTGCTGCCCCAGAACTCTTGGGGTCTCAAGAATATAGTTGAGATCCACTGGGCCAGCAGACAAAAAATGAAGAAAAGCATTTGGATAATTCCTTGATACAGTATCCTCTGACCTCCTCTCACATGTATTAATAGATAGGAAGTAACAGGGGTAGTAGTAAATGGGTTGAAAGGTAATTTGTCTTTGTTTATCTGCTTGGGAATCATTCATATATTGCTCATAAACCAGAGATTTTGACTTTCTCTTCCCCATCCCATTTCTCTAGACATGTAGAGGATGGTGTTCTGTGATCATATTTGGTAGGACTGAATTAGATCATTGTATGGAGAAAACCAGAATGCACTTGTTTACAGAGTTCTGTGCTTCATCATCCTGTAGAATCAAAAGAAAAGATGGGAGACTAATATGGGCTCCCCAGTATTTTATTTTGCCACAAAAAAGGATACTTCAAAGAGCAATCATTAAAGGATACTTCAAAAAGCTTTGATACTTCATAAAGGAAAGGACACTATAACAGCACAATTTTGGAATACCATAATCTCAGAGTTGTTCAAAAGTCAACATTGGTGGCTACTTGAACAGAAGGAAGAATACTTTCTTTTTGGAATAAGACTTGGGATTCAACCCCAGCTCTGCTGTTATTACCTATGTAACACTAGCTAAGATAATTAATCCTTCCGAGCCTCAACTGCAAGATGAAAACATGTATCTCACATGGTTGTGACAATGCCACCAATGAATAAATGCCACATTCCAATGGTATTTGGTACATAGTAGGTGCTCAATAAATATCCATTCTCTCCCTCTTGCACTGCATTCTTCCTTCCTCTTCTTCTTATGTTAGAGGATTGTTTTGATGTTCAAATAAGAAACTAATGAGAAAATGCTTGGTGAACCATAAAGCACTATTTAAATTTAAGGTTCATGGGACATACGGTGCTTTGTGTTAAGCATATGCATTTTCCTTTTTATAAGATGTGTAGAAAACTGGCACAATCACACTCAGGAAGCAAAATGTATTGCCTTTGTCTTATTTCTTGAGGGCTCACATGGTCTTTTTGGTGAAACTATACATAAAATATAGATGGTATTTTAGTAAGTACTGTCCATATAGTGCATATAGTGTTACTTTTGCGTGTTTTTTAAACAAAGCACATTAACCAGTCAACTCACAGATCTTCCTGTATGACAAACTAAGGTGTAGTTATAAAGTCCATTGGAGCTGTAAAGTGTTTGGAGTTATATTGCATTAAGTGCTATTGCATTCAATCTCACCAAGCTGTTAAGGTGTTTTATAATGGGATGTAAATATTTATGGTCTGTTTGAGAATAACCAAAGAAAAGTGCCTTTCATTATTTTAGTTCATATCCTATTAGCCAGGTAGATCTTTTAGTCTTTCAACGCTTTCATGGCTTGGGAAAGTGATGTCAACTTTGGGGCAATATGTGGTTGGGGAAAATAGTCTACTTTGTCACTGCGTCAAATTGCCTGGGAGCTGCTTTGCTGAAGGAGTGCCTGGGGAGCACATACTACATTTTCTCTGTATTCTTTTGGTACCAAGTAGAGCCTTAAGAATGCTTCTATAGATGTACAATGAATAATAATTGTCTTCAGCTAACAAAACACTCTAACATTCTGCAGGGAAACTGGCGAGTTTCACATTCTTAACCTGGTTTGATACCTCCCAGATAGTTTTAAGTTAAGAAAAAGTATTTCTGCTTTATATTCCTTTCCTTTAAAGAAAACTTGAAAAACAATTGCATATGTTTCTTCAGGAATCAAATTCTATTTTTAGGACTCAGTCTTGGTTCTGACATATTTGTATGTGTATCTCTAAGGCTATTGCAGCCATCAGAGGTAGGTCATGCAAACAAATTTAAGCTATTGCTCATCACTAAAACAAATAGGAAAGTCTGGAAGACACACTTTTTATTAAGGAAATAAGAAAAGCTGATACTATTTTTATGATCACATACCGTACTTTACAACATCTAGTTATAGAAAACAGGAAAGGTTAAAGATTTAAAAAATAACGATTTAAAACCACTTTGTTCTCAGATCTGTCACTGTGGTTTTTGTCAGATAAGTTTAAATCCTGGTAATTGGTTTATGCCAAAGGACAGAGGACAGTCATTTCAAAGCTTTCCTGTTCACAGACTATTAAATTGCCAGATATAACACTCACAACAAAGTGACATATAATTTAGAAAGAATGTAATGCGTGCTTTTGATCAGAACAACAATAACACACACAAAAAAACTAATAACAAGTATGGAAATGGCAGACGCATTGAATTCAGTAATGGACACAAATAAAAAGCAACTGCTCGGCAAAAACAGCTGTGAATGGTCTATGTACCCCTCACATCCCCCCACCTCATAAAAAAGATATTCACATTTGGAAATATGGTTACAAATGTAAATCACTGATTGCTTGCAAGACCATGACGGCCCTGTAATACATATCAAATCAGTCCCTTTTAGAACTGTAAAAGGATTCTTTCAGATGTGAAGACTTGGGAGCAACTGTGAAACTGTCTTTATTCAGATCCTTTGAAATATAAAGCGGAGATTTTAGACCACCATGGATTTTAAGGCATGCCAACTGATGTTTATAACAACTTAGCCTTCGGTTTTTTCATATTTGATTTTATTCAATGTCTGTTATTGAGTATATTTAACTTTGATGTTTCCAACAGGAATTCATTGTCTTTAACTTTTATTCTATGTTTTAACAGGCAGGTAATGAAAAGAATGATTTGCATGTTGGATTTATACCTCAGGCTATCTCCACAAAGAAGAGAGGTCTGAAGTTACTGTTGTGGTGGGATTTCCCTCCTTAATAATAAATTCTATCAGAAAGGTGGAGATATCATTAAGAATGAGGTTGGAAAGAAATTTTCAACATGACTTTGACAGATGAAAGCGTTGATTATTATTTATAAAAGATAACTTATTTAAAATATATGCTTTCTCAATTTAAAGAAGTTAAAAACTTAAAAGCAGAACTATTATTTCATGATTTAGACACTAGGGACTATGTAGAGAAATTACTTCATTTCCAACCAAGCAGACAAAACCTGGAAAACCCCAAAGAAAATTTTAAGGAAAATTAAGAGACAGTAAAGCTGATTAAAAACAGATATCACAGTAATTGGCTTAGAAAGAGCAAACTACAAAAATTAAGTCAATAAAGTTTCATTGTAAAATTTTACTGTTTTTAATTTACTGTTGACAGTTTTTTAGAGCTGAATTACTTAATTTGAACCTAATTAATTAATTCAATAAAAGTGGGATTAAAAAAAATTGTTGTTGTTTTCAAACCATGAACGAAACTCTGAAATTAGGTGAGTCTCTTCTACCAATTTGGAAATAGGCCAGTTTCATTATGTGAACTCTCATCCTCTCTTTAAATACATTTACTGCAAAGTTCCTAGCAATGTCTTGTCCAGGTCCAGGTGATAAACAATTTCACTAACAATAACAACAAAAATTCAATAAGCAATTTGCATTGTCATTTCTCTCACCTATCACACCACTTTCTAAATCATTTTTCACTTCTGAAATGCTCTGAGTTTGGACCAGTCTATAATATAAACATTCTATTTTCTACTCAGTTTTGTAACAGCTGTAATAAGGTATAATTTACATGCTATAAAATTCACTAGTATAATTCAGTAATTTTTAGTAAATTCACAGACCTGTGCAGCCATCAGCACAATCGAATGTTAAAACTCTATGCTTACATAGTTTTAATGATTTTTTTTTTTGTATATTCATTACCTGCCATGGATGAGATAAGAAGAGTTTTAATAACTGGATAAAGGAATAGGGGGAAAATGTCATAGGCAAAAAAGTTAGTGTTCATTTATTCATTCATTTGTCCATCCATCCATCCATCCATCCATCCATCCATCCATCCATCCATCGTCATTTAACAGATACTGTGTTCTTAGCATAGGCCAGGTATGGGGCTTAGTGCTTTTAATAGAAAGATTTTTTAGACATAATCTGGTGGGTGGACAAAAAATTTAGCCTTATTACTACCATGAACATGACAGTGCTATCGTAGGGTATTCACAGGGCAAGGTGGAATGCACAGGAGGTCAGAGCCGGCTTCCTGGAAGAAGGGCTTTTGAAGGATGGGTGAGCAATAGCCAGCCAAAGAAGAGCAAGGCTGTGTCAGTGCTTACCATCTTACCACCCTGCACCTGTGTCTAAGCAGGTCGACCTGGGGCATTCAGCAGGCATAGCAGAGCCTGGAATCCAAGCCTGGGGAGGTGAAGGGAGTGGTGAGGCTGGAGGAGAAAACAGCGACCAGACCCGATGGACCCTGAGCAGGCTCTCAAGAAGTCTTTGTTCACATGCAAGGAAATTCAAATTACTTATTAGATTTTCCTGGTCTTGAGGATTTGAGAAATTGTACCCTGTAAGATTTAGCCTCCTTCAGGTTCATTGTATGAAAATATCTGAATATAACTGCAATTTTATGTGAGAAAATAGGGTTCTCCTTTTATCTTTCAAGATCAACACGTGATTATCTATTAACCCGACTTTCATATCATTTACATGTATAATAGTTCAAAGTCTTTGATTCCAAAAGAGAGAGGAAAATATTAATAGAGAGAAAGATTGAGAAAGAGAAAGGAGAGAAATACTGGTGGTATATGCTAATAAATTTAACGTAGAGAGAATTTCTGGCAATGATTTTCGATTTTAGTATTTAAGTTGATCCTAGTCATGATTCATTATTCCAGGATTCACTTCCAAAGTCAAGGGTCTGAGGAAGTTGAGGGAGGGTTTCTCAGTGTGGATTCCAGGGCTACTAGACTAACACTTTGCTTACTGTGGGGCTAAATGTTCTTTGGATATTGACATTGCAGAGCTAATATCTGCTTGGACACATTGTGTGCTTCTCTGCATCTCTCATGGCCAAGAAGCCCACAGGAAAAGCCCCAGCATGTATGGCTTCAGCTGGCTGTGGATAATTAGGGTGTCTGCTTCGTGTGCTGCCCCACTGGGAAGACAGCTAGCTCAATCCATTGGTATGGATTGTTCTGCCAGTGTAACATGATCGTCAATTACTGCCCAGCCTGTTAAGCAGACTGTCCTCTCAAGATCACTGAAACACAACTGGAGTCCCTGACTAGTCCATCCTCTGCAAGAAATGTGAATGTCATCCCAGTCAGGTAAAACTCTTTAATCAGAAAATATATTTTGTTCCTTGCAGTTGGCTAACCTCCTGGTCAAATAAAATGAATATTTCCAATTGAGGTCCAAGAATAGTTTCAATAATAATTTTTCTTTTCAGAGAGAGCAAATTCTAAAAGTGGTTGGTTTTTTTCATTCTCTGAATCTACATACCAGGAAACCCTGTGGATGAAGGTGGAAAGGCTGATCCCTCTTATCTAGTCTGACACTAATAAAGCTGTTAACAAGGTTCAACTGAAGCAACAATGGATAAGAAGAGCAGAGCCAAATTCCTTAGATCAGCCCTATTAAGTTAGACAGATGTCAAGTTTAATCAATCTGGTGACCTTAAGGACTTTGGCAAATGCCCTTTTTTATATCTTAATGCTGTTTTCAGCTGTTGCATTAACCTGTTTTGCATAGAGGTAATTACTCTTCATAGATATTATGTAATCAGGGCAGTTTAAACTTATCTATCAGTTTTATTTATCTGTACCTTATAGTAGAAAAGCTTCCTAGTGTATTAATTACTTTAAATTTAAGGGATTTAAAGAAATTAATTTCAGGGCAGTTTTTATTTATCTATTAGTTTTATTTATCTATACTTAATAATAGAAAAGCTTCTTGGTGTGTTCATTTCTTTAAATTTAAGAATGAACATACAGGCTAGGCACAGTGGCTTATGCCTTTAATCTCAGCACTTCGGGAGGCCAAGGCAGGTGGATCACTTGAGCCCAGGAGATCAAGACTAGCCTGAGTGACATAGCGAGACCGTATTTCTACAAAATATTTTAAAACATAGCCAGGTGTGGTGGTCTGTGTCTGTAGCCCCAGCTACTTGGAAGGCTGAGATGGGAGGATCACTTGAAACTGGGAAATTGAGGTTGCAGTGAGTGGAGATTGCACCACTGTACTCCAGCCTTGGTGGCAGAGCGAGACCTTGACTCAAAAAGAGTAAAAGAAGAAAAAAGAGAGAGAATGAACATACAAGAATAAAAAAACAGAGCCCATAAAGCATATTAAAGATACCCAAGTATAGTTGGATAATATATATATGGTTTGGAGAGAGTGAGAGTGACTTAAGGTATGCCTGTGATAATAAATAGGCCTTTTGCATGCATTTTTTGAATAAACTAGCACACTTCTTTCAACTATCATTTAAAGATTTCACTGACAGCCGCCTCTCTCTAGTTGTTGTTTTCTCTAGTGGCCGATACCTAGAAATGTAACATTTCACAGTTAGGGAGTTGTTTCTTTGACCTGAGATTTTCCAGCACAAGTGATAATGAACTCAAAAAATTTCCATATGAATAGTTGGATGTTTAACATAGCGTTTTGTAAAAGTAGATTCTTATGGGTAGAAGAGAGGGCATGCGGAATAATAGTAAGAGTTGAGTGGTGGAGTAGAAATGATAGGAAAAGATGGGCAAAGAAAGTGGAGCGGGGAGCCTGGGGGCTTTGAAAACTGACTTTACAATCTTGCCTGGGTTTTGAGCAGATCGTTAATTCTGTCAGTGAATATTCATTAAATACCTGCTCTATACTCAGTAGTGTGTTGAAAATTATCTGTCATTTTCCTTTTGGTTGGACTTTGTAGATTGTGGAGTAAAAGGAATTCAATGGAGGAGAATAATCTATAACAACTATTCTGCCTTTAGCTCCCTGGAGTGGGCCTTATGATGGTAGATTTCCATCTTGTCTTTATAGAAATAAGAAGATAAACACTTTATTGTCACTTCTAGTTAAAAGCTAACTATATTCAAACTGAAGTTGGATAAATGTAGGTTGTACTTCAGATTCTAGAGCACAAATGACACCCAAACTTTAGGCTGGGGGATTAAACGTCAGTTCCTCATCTGCTTACTGTAGGGCTAAATATTTTTGGATATTGACATAGCAGAGCTAATATCTGCTTGGACACATTGTGTGCTTCTCTGCATCTCTCATGGCCAAGAACCTCACAGAAAAAGCCCCAGTATGGTCTCAGCTGGCAGTGGATAATTAGGGTGTCTGCTTCGTGTGCTGGCCCCCTGGGAGGATAGCTAGCTCAATCCATTGGTATGGATTGTTCTGCCAGATGACTGTCATACCTTCCTCATGAGTGGTTGTGAGCATTACATATGACAAAAATGTATTTAACATACCTGGAATGTATTTAAAGTGCCTTACAAAAATTAATTAAAGGCACAGTGTCTGGAACAAATGAGGAAGTCCCTGTCGATTGTAGGAGGAGAAGCACAATGAGAGGAGATCCATCAGGAAATGAGCACCTGATCTAGCCAAGAGGTGAAGAGGTCCTAGTTATAGTGAAAGCTGTGGAAATAGGATTAAGTTACTTTTTAAAAGAATTACTTATTGTACAAACAATATTGCAGCAACAATATGAGAAATCAAAGTCAAGCAAAAATTACTCCAATACAATCATTTCTCAGATTCTAACAGTCCTTTAAAATTTACTCATGTTCTTATCTACTCCTTGTTTTACATGCACACATATGATGCAACTATAATACAGGCACAATTTTATATTCTCTGTTTTTTCCCCTTATGTAATTAAATTACTTGTTTACCTGATATTGGACACTAAGTTGTTTCTGGATCTTTCACCATAATGAATCTTGTAGCAACAAAAATATTTGTGCTAGTAGTTTTGCTCATCTTTCAGCTGTTTCCTTAGAAGACATTTCTTGGATAGGAATAACTGGTGAGAGGATATGAACATTTTATGTCTTTAAGGGTGTTGCCAAATGGCTTTCCAAAAAGGTTGTTCTGGTTTGTAGCAGCCTTGTTAGTGAATGGATAGATGCACAGTCCTCCTGACAACGTCATCGACAATGGTGACGCAATGTCATTATTTTTAATTTGTCCTGTAAAATAATAGATGTAAGGTGTCCTACAATCTGCAATTCTTGGATAGCTAGGAAGGTTGAATATTTCCTCATATTTGTTTCCTAATTGTATTCCCTCCAACATAACATTGTTTGTTCTGGCCTTTCCCCATTTTGGTGTTGGAGTACTTGAGGAGCAAAGAAGAGAAGAGAGCTCAGACCCTGCTCTTGGCACTTGAAATGCATCTTCTCACTTAATCTACATAGAACCTCAGAAGGTGGGTACTCGTACCTGCATCTTATAGATGAGGAGACTGGGTCTTGAGGAAATTAAATTTCATACCCAAAGTTGAATTGCTGATAAGTGGCAGTAGTTAGACATTTTTTCTTATCATTTTATATGAGTTTTTATGTAATATAAATATTAACTCTTTGGGGAAAATATTTTCAGCAAATATGGATGACAATCTGTTGTTTGCTTTTTTCTGAAATTATGCTATTTTTTGCTCTGCAGAAGCTTAAAAATTTCCCCTGAAATGATGGATTCTAGAGATACTGGAGTGGTGGATTGGGCCTCAGCTTCTGCCTTATTTCAGTACCAAGACCAGCTCAGGGAGGATCAAAAGAAGGCAAGAGACAGGGCTGTATGTGGATCATTTGCTAATGATTCTGTAATTGAAAACGTCTCCCAGCCTCTCTCAGGACTTCACATGGGATGGGAAAGTGTACCAGGAGCTTGAGAGGCTCTCTGTGGATGAGCTGCTCTCCTAAGCTACTTACTGGGTGGTCTTCCAGTGGTTGCTGTGTGGTCACTCTATTACTACTTTATCCACTCCTGCCAAAGAATATAAAGAGCCCCATGACAGGCCACAAGTAAGACTGCTGGCCCTCCCAGTAGGACCATCAAGGATATGTGGCTGGTATCCAGTAAAGACAAAGTCATAAGCTGTTGAGTTTAGTGCTAGTTTTATTCAGAAGAAGGACAGAATCTCACTGAAATGGGTCTCCATTGTAGCTATGTTGTTAGGAGCATGAGTTGGAAATTTCTCAATGGCCTGGCCTAGAATGGATGGTTTGGATCAGAATAGGGATGGCAGTGCCAGAGGA
Source organism: Theropithecus gelada (assembly GCF_003255815.1). NCBI lineage: Eukaryota > Metazoa > Chordata > Mammalia > Primates > Cercopithecidae > Theropithecus > Theropithecus gelada. The sequence goes on along the minus strand of NC_037680.1, from coordinate 26,645,806 downwards.
AGTGTTTTGGAGCACAGGAATTGTAAAGGTCTTCTCTTATGAGAGAAGGGCTACGATGTGTTACATGACTATTTGAAATACCTTAACACATCACCCAAGCTTGTCTGCCCTGTCATTCAACTGACTCTAACCCAGCTGTGGGGGGCACAATAACATCCCCCAGGTGTGTGCCTGCTGGGATGGGGAGATCCAGCAAACTCCCTGTCTATGAGGCTCAATCCAAAAATAATTAAGAGAAGCCTTTCCAACAGGGGAAAAGTGAACTCTGGAAAGTCAGACCAGCAGCCAAGATTGCCCGGGCTGTTAAATTCTGCCCAGCTCAGCTTTGCAGACACGGTGACAAAGTCTGAAAAAGCACTTTTGGCTTTTGCCATCATCACAACACAAGATATTGTTCACATCCTGTAAGAAATGGTGGCTGCTTCTTTCTCTCTCCCTGAAAAAATGACGACAGTTCTCTTATCTGAGGCACAGAATTCCCAGGGTCCCAAACATTCCGTTTCTCAGGTACTTCAAGGACCAGGGGCTTTTGAACAAGTGGCATCTGAGGATGAATACATTTTAGAAATGTTCCTCTCCCTTGTGTTTACGTTAACACTGATTGTACTGTCAGACTGGGCTCTGATCACAGAAAATCACAAAAGTACAGGGATACAAAAGTACAAGGACCTCATGCAGAAAGAGGTGGAAGAAGAAGTGTATGGGTGGTGGTTGATGATACCTTCCTACATTTGAGAATATACTAAGCTAATTGAAATAGTTACTACGTATTATAGGCAAATGATGGAGACCATTTGTAAAATATTTTTGTTAGTATTTTAAGGTTGAAACCTTAAGCTTGTAGATGAGGAAATTAGTAGGAAGCTGAATCAGCTGGAAGAGAATTCAGGAGGGATATTTGGGACACCCAGAAATCTGACACAGTTCCTGATATAAGCTGGTCTGTGAATCCTTGTGGTTATTTGGAGGGTGGCTGTCAGTTATGACACTCTCTGGACTCCCTGAAGGGATGAGAGCCTCCCCCAACAACACTGCTAATTATGTACCAATTATAACTTTGTCTTCTCATTCTGTCTCATAGAATGAATGGTCTCCATCATTTGCCCATAATATGTAGTCACTATTTCAGTTAGCTCAGTGTATTCTCAACTGCCTCTTTTTTAATGTGCATGTCAAAGTTTGTGTTTTCTCTCTGAGATTCATAGCTTCTTTGCAATATAAGCCTCATTTGCTTAGAGACTTTACATAGTGCCCTACCATGCAACTTGTACTTGGGGGCTCTCTTAACTACTTTTGATGATGGCAATAGTGACCACTGTTCAGCTGTCCCACTATCAAAAACCAGAACCCTCCATTCTTTGTGGGGCGAGCATCTCAAGGCCTGCACGTCACACTATGGGCTGATTGTAATCTTGGAGCTAGTTCATCCCAAACATTGTTCACTGCAAACTGCTCTCCTATTACTAAGATGTCCCTTTCATCTTACGACTTCCTTGCTTCCTGCATTCCTGTTATTTATAGTATCCCAGGAACAAACCACTCCCAAATTTCTCGAGAGGATTTACAGTTGCTACTTGCAATTCCTCACCCAGCTCATGTCTCCATCCCTTGCAGCCTGTGTTCTGCTATAACCCCTCTGCTGCTCTCCTGGAGGTGGATAGTGACACCTTTGCTCAGTCCAAGGGCCTATTTCTCAGTCCTTGGTTTTTTGACCAACTTATTTCTGTTGCCCACATTTAACCTGACTCTGGGCTTCTGGAACAGTGTATTTTCCCTACCTCCTTCTCTGACTGCTCCTTCATGGCTCTCTCTCTTTTCTTGTGCCACCAGAATATGGGTGATCCTCAAGCACTTGCTTCTCTCTAAGCATGCTGTCTCTTGGCAACCTGATGCAAAGCAATGGCTATGATTATCACCTCCCTTTGGGCAATGGCCGCACCTCTACCTCCAGCCCCAAATCCTTTAAGCTTCAGACTCACAAGCTCAACCTTTTGTTTGCTTTTTATCTGCATAATATGCTTAACACTTCAGACTCTGCATGCGTATCCCTGAACTCCCCTTTTCCCCAGCCTGTGCTCCTCCTGACATTACCATTTCTGTTGATTCTGCACTAACTCCCAGATACTTCAGAGGGGAAGCGTAAGGCAAGTCCTGTTTGAGCAAAGGCTCTTCAACCCTCATTTTTATTCCCGTTGTTATCACCATATTTTACCTCCTTTTTACATCTTGCCTGAGTTTTTGCAACAGCTTTCTTCTTAGATTTTTTTCAACTTTTATTTTTTACCCCAATGCTCTTGAGGCACACAGCACACTGTAACAATGGTTTGCAAAAGGAATTATTCTCAATTACCAGTAATGAGTGGTGCGGGAGGGGCATTTCCAATAGGAGCCATATCAAAATCTTTGGGATCAGGCTGTGCAATTTGAAAAAGCCCTACACGTGATTTGCATATGCCCCAGAGAAGACGCATACACCTCTCCCTCCCTGCTTCTACTACCTTGAACATCATTCTTCTAAAGGTTATGTGGTCACTTTTCACTCTTTCCGATTTGCTGCTGGCAGATTAATTTTCTCGATTCTCAATAAAGATTAAGATACAATTATTTCTCTCCTCCAAAGCCTTCCATGGTTCTCTACTGCCTACTAAAAATCCCAAACTTCTTAACCTTGCTTCCTCGATTAATCTTATCATTGTGACCTCTCAACTGTCTTCTATGCTTACCCTATATTACAGCCAAACAGGGATATCTGTGTACACCCCAGGCTACTTCATCTCACCACACCACTCTCAGTTGGAAATGTTCTCGCCCTTCACCTCTGCCTAGTGAAATCCCTCCCAGGTCCAGTATCGTTTCTACCAGGATATCTTCCTGTTCCTGGGGTTTGAAGCACCCCTGTCTTGTGAACTCCCACAGGACATTGTTTGCAGCTCTTGTTCAGCACTTCTGTTATACTTATTTGTAAAGTTGTCATTTCTCCCACATCAGAGTGTAAATTTCTGAAGAGCACAGACTCATTGCCAATTTTCAGTACCAGGACTTTAATAAATGGTATCTAGGCTACTTATAATGTAGAGTCCTTTAATTTTGTTCCATTCTTTATTTATAATGTACTCTTCTATTCAAGTAAAATATTTTGAAGTAGGTTGCCATACTGAACATAAACCAACACATTAAAATAAAGATTAAAAACCAGTATTAGAGATCATTTAGATGAGGGGTCAGTAAACTACAACCCATGGCCCAGTTCAACCCCCAACATGCTTTTACAAATAAAGTTTTATTGGAAAATGGTTATATTCATTTGTTCACATGTTGTCTATGGTTGCTTCCGTGCTATCGTGGTGAAGTTTAGTAGCTGTGACAGAGACCATAAGACTCGCAAAGCCTAAAATATTTATTATCTTGCTCTTTACAGGAGTTTACTAACCCCTGATTTAGATCAATGATTCTGAACTCATGTGAGGTGAGAGAGGGCACAAAGGAATGAGTGGAATACAGGTGCTCAGGATAATCTAGGGTGAGAACCCAGCTTTGAATCCTCACTTTCAAATTGAACCAGTTACTGATGAGAATCTATCCTCTGTTCTCTCAAGGTGACATCTTTGCTCAACAGAAGAACCTTTTTGGGGGGGCCTTTAGTCACTTCTCGGTCAGTGTGCTATGGTTATAGTGAATCAGTGTCGCTGATGAGCCTGTACTGTATTCTACTACTGTGGTAGGGAAGAGAAGTTGGAAAAACTGATTTAGAAAGAAAGGGAACATAATTACGCCAGGAACTCTCAGTGAGCTAGTCATGGGAATTAAATAGTAAATTTAGTTCTTTGACTCCTAACTGCTAAAGAAAAAGCAAATATAACAAGTTATTAATATATAGCCCTCCTTGGCTAATACAAAATTGTATCCATTTGCTTAAAAAGGACAAACTTCTCAATGCTTACATCAAGGAGAAATTTGTTAAATTGTCTCTGAGAAACATAGTAGACATTATATCAGCTACAGTTTTGAAAACAATCTAGCCCATATATTGAAATGGCAAATTCCCATTATATTAAATTGCAATTCAGTAAGTAGGTTAGTATAGTTCAGGGACATTGGATTTTGATACCCTAACTTGCCATGGGAATAGAGCCTAGAAACCCAGAGAATCTGGTAGTTAATGTGTTCCTCCATTGGATCATTAATTGGCAGGCTTTGGCAGGCCCTGAATATGGGTCACTTAGGGGTAGAGATCCAATGGGTGCTGGACATGCAGGTTTTCTGGGTTGATGATTTATCCATAAGCAAGAGGCAGGCAGCAAAGCTGACATTTTGATGTAACAACAGAGAAGCCTTGTGCGTTTTTGCTCGGCTGGCTGACCAGCTCGACTCTGCTTGCTGATGGGTGGTAGAGATGGGCACAGAGCAAGTTTATGTAACCCTGTGGGGGCAGTAAAATAACTGAATGAAGAGTAATGATGGCAGTAAATAGATCGTGAACCATCGCTTGAGTTTATATGATTATTACAAGCTACAAAAGTCATCGTTAAAAAGTTATTTTGGAGCTTTGAAAACTACAAATGATGTCACCCTAACTACCCACTCATTGTGCATATTTAATGAGATTATAGGTAGGTTTGATTTCAGAGAATTAACTTTTGGTACCTTTCTGCTAGGTCAGCAGAAAATAATGTAAATTATAATTATGCATGTGTGTTATTTTTTATGTAAATAATTTTGAAGATAAGAATATCAAAGCTTATATTACACAGAAAATACCTATTTTGAAGTGGCATTTCCAATGGTTTATGGAAAGTTTTTTAAAGAGAATATTAAATTTGTGTTTTGTTTTCTTTTTTATACCTAGTGTACTCCAAGGCAGCAAAAATATTTGTCAGATATTGTATAAAAGAATAATTCTATTTTTAATTTTTTAATCTTCCAAAAAATTCTGAAAAAGGTGATGCTAGTAATTTAGTATTATTTTGGATCATTGCATGAAATGCTGGAGTTACAATCAGTAAAAGGATATATTAATAAAATAATTTTAGAAGTGATATTCATTTTAAAATATGATTAAGACATAATTTCTCAGCTGGGTGTGGTGGCTCATGCCTGTAATCCCAGCACTTACAGAGGCCGAGGTGGGCAGATCATTTGAGGTCAGGAGTTCAAGACCAACTTGACCTACATACTGAAACCCTATCTCTAATGAAATACAAAAATTAGCTGGGCATGGTGGTGGGCACCTGTAATCCCAGCTACTCGGGAAGCTGAGGCAGTAGAATCCCTTGAACCCGGGAGGCGGAGGTTGCAGTGAGCTGAGATTGCACCACTGCACTCCAACCCTCCAACCTGGGTGACAGAGCAAGACTCCCTCTCAAAAACAACAACGACAACAAAAATTAAAAAACCAAACATAATTTCTCAGTCTAGCAGACCTATGTTAATCTTAATCACGTGATATTTATTCTCCCAAGCATGCTGAAGGCAGGGCTATCTCAGATTGCTTCTCTCTGGGATTTGCATGTTGTAACCTTTGGGACAAATTTACACACAGTGATAGCCAAAGACCAGGGTAGCTCTCTACACTTGGTACAGCTGTCCGTGGACATGAGGAAGAGGTGTTGCTGGTAAAGATGCTGGATTAGAGAGGATCTCAGGTCCTTCAGAAAGTATTCCAGAAGAAGGCATTGAAATCATGGAACATGAGAGCTCCATGTATGTTATTGCCCCTGAAGACCTTCCAGTGGGACAAGATGCAGAGGTGGAAGACAGTAATATTGATAATTTTGACCCTGTGTAGGCCTAGCTTAATGTGTGTTTGTCTTAGTTTTTAACAAAAAAGTTTAAAAGGTAAAAAAAAAAAATTAATAGAAAAAGCTTATAGGATAAAGATCTAAAAAAAGAAAATACTTTTGTACAGCTGTGGAATGTACTTGCGTTTTAAGCTAAGGATTATTCCAAGAGTTTTAAAAATTTAAAGTTTATAACAGCTTAAAGTTTATAAAAAGTTATAGTAAGCTAAGGTTAACTTATTACTGGAGAAAGAAAAAATTTCAAAGATAAATTTAGTGCAGCATAATTATACAGTGTTTATAAAGTCTACTGTGGTGTACAGTAATGTCCTAGACCTTCACATTCACTCACCACTCACTCACTGACCCACCCAGAGCAACTTCCAGTCCTGCAAGCTCCATTTATGTTAAGTGCACCATATAGGAGTACCATTTTTTTAAATCTTGTATACCATATTTTTACTGTACGTTTTCTTTGTTTTGATATGCTTAGATACACAAGTACTTACCTTTGTATTACAATTGCCTACAGTATTCAGTACAGTAACTTGCTGTACAGGTTTGTAGCCTAGCAACAATAGGCTATATCATACAGCCTAGGTGTGTGCTAGGCCATACCATCTAAGTTGGTATAAGTACACTCTGTGATATTTGTGCAATGAGGAAATCACTTAATGTACATTTCTTAGAACATATTCCCATCATTAAGTGACACATGACTGTATAATTTGTGTGTAATGATGTAAGAGTTGAATGAAACTGTAGTCACCTAATACACATTATTGTGTTTTGTAGAAAGGTAATTGAGCACATTTCTCAATTACACATATAATAAGAATAGTATTAATTACTATTCTTCTTAGTATAATAATGTGATAAGTATTAATTACTATTCTTATTATAATCCTTTTGAATCAATCATTTTTCTTCCAGGACTTCAACATTTTCCTAAATCCTTAGAAAGCAGCTAGAACTCAGGTATCCCACCTATAGTGTTAACTATATTTTAAGGAAAAAAGTCCATGGGAAAATCAACCTTGGTACATTTGTTGGTCCAGAAAATTCTTATGCAACACCGTCTGGTGTTCTGTATTGGCAGTGAAGATACAGTGATGAGCACAATGCAGTTTCTGCCCATATAGAACAAAGAGGCAAGGGAAGAGAGAATAAATGAACATTTGCGCTAACACATGGTGGCAAACAGTGGTGCATGCTATGGAGGAGATGTGAAGGGTACAACAGAAAAATATAATGGGTGTTTTAATTTAGATTGTGGACAGGCTCAGAGAAGCCTTCCTTATAGATGTGAATTTTGACTTGCAGCTTAAAGGATGAGTGGGAGTGAGCTGGATGAAATGCATTTCAGGACTTAGAACACACATATGAATGTCCTGGATGGACAAGGGAAAGAAGATTAGAGTAATAGAGAATGAGAATGGCTTAAGATAAGGACAAAGAGGTAGGAATTACCAGAGTATATAGAGCCTATTGGTGTGCAAAGGTTTTATTCTGAGTGCAATTAAGCATGATCAGAGGAACGTTTAAAAGCATACATCTGCTGGCTGGCACAATGGCAAGCACCTGTAGTCCTAGTTACTCAGGAGGCAAAGGCAAGGGGATCGCTTCAGCCCAGGAGTTTGAGGCTGGAGTGCACTATGATTGCACCTGTGAATAGCCACTGCACTCCAGCCTAGGCAACAGAGTGAGACACCATCTCTAAAACAAGTTTTTTGTTTTTTTTTAAAGCATGCATCCTCATGTATAGAAAGGATTGGAGGTGAAAGTGAGAGATCAATTAGGGTGTCATTATAGCTGGCCAGGTAAAGGATGCTAATAACTTAAGCTTGATTGTTAGCAGTTGTTGAGAGAAATGAGCTGTATTCTGGAGACACAATCTACAGACTAGATGTGGGATCTCTCGAGTTAAGGTCAACTCTGAGGACACTGGCATGGACAATAGGTTATATATGATATAACTTAAATGCTAAGATGATGATATGGTTTGGCTGTGTCCTCACCCAAATCTCATCTTGAACTGTAGCTCCTATAATTCCCACATATCATGGGGGGAACCCAGTGGGAGGTAACTGAATCATGGGGTGGGTCTTTCCCGTGTTGTTCTCATGATACTGAGTAAGTCTCAAACTCTTTTTGCCTGCCACCATGTAAGACATCGCTTTGCTCTTCCTTCATCTTCTGCCATGATTGTGAGGCCTCCCCAGTCATGTGGAACTGTGAGTCCATTAAACCTCTTTCCTTTATAAATTACCCAATCTCAGGTATGTCTTTACCAGCAGGGTGAAAACAGACTAATACAAATGGGGTCCGTTGAAAGACTGGCTGATACAAGGTTGGAGGTAATAGCAGAAGTTGACTTTGGACTATTTTAAGATACCTGTAAAAAATCAAGGAGAAACATCAAGTATTAGTTGGGTATACAGTTCTAAAGCCTTGAAGAAGAGGCTGGGCTGAACATAGAAATTCGGAAACTATTTCATGTATTTGGAATTTAAAGCAATAGGAATAAGTAAAAATGCCAAAACTGGGGACAGTGGCGGGAAGGTGCAGGGTACACTGCTAAGAAAGCCAAGATAAAGAAAGAAGCAAATGGTCACATGTGTTGGATGCTGCTGAAATACTGAGAATAACAGAGCATGAAAAAAGTCCCATTCAATCAAATCATGTGAATGATTTTTATCGAGGACGGTTTTTAGTGTGGGTAGATGCCTGATTGGAAATGATTGCAGAGAGCATGAAGGGTCAAGAAGTTGAGGCCAAATGTCTAATTTTTGAGATTCTTGGCTATACAGGATCCTTGAGGGAAAGGACAATAGCTGAAAGATGATATGGGGTCCATATTTTCCCCAGACTCCCACGTGAGAGATACTTAGTTATGCATATTTGAGTGATGGTGGAGAGGAACTTGAAGATTGATAATGCTGGAGAAAGATGGGCTTATTGACAGGGTTTCTGCAGAGTTGGAGAATTTGGGATCCTGGGTCTATGTGTAAGTTTTAGTCTTTGAAAGGAAAGAGACATTTCTTCATTGTAATTAGAGAGAAGGGGGCAAATGGCTACAGATATAGATTTTGGTGTTTAGAGGGTGTATTTAAATGCATGCTGTGCAATATTTATAGATAAATGCTCACGTTATGATCAAGATTCATAAACCCCAATGAAAAACAGGAAGACTCATGATGTGTAAATTAGAAGTCATTCTATGTAAACACCAGTTTGGATGTTCCCATTTTTGCGTCTCCTTCAAACAGAAATGTCTTTACATTAAAATAAATGCATCTTTTCTTGCATTTGTACTCCTATTGAGTGGTTTTCATACTGTTGCTTGTTCCACTTTTCTCTTTTGGCTCTGATCTGCAATGCATCAGTTTTCTATAATCCTACCAAATGGGAGAAAAATTACTCTCTGTACACAGACTTTCAGTGCTCATAAAGATATTCATTTGTAATATTAGAGCTGTCACATGCCTTCCCCTTCATCTAGCCATGCAATTTACCTCTACCTGTAGTTGTAAAAAGGAACAAACTTAATTTTACTCCCTACTTTTCTGACAGTTTTAAAGTTATATAAATGTAACTTTGCCTCCTCTAGCAGTTCCAAAATGTTGTCAGGCAGCCAATCTATCAAGAGTAATGAGATTGTCTTTGAAGTCAATGATTTTGTTTCATTCATTTCTGTAACAGCAAGGCAGCTGCAAAAGTATATCCTACATTTCAGATCCTATTGGGTACAGTCTTTCAAGATAGTTCTTGCTCCTCCTTCTCCTGTGCAGGTAGAGTGGGTCAGAGCAAAGCTACATTCTGGCATCCCGTTTTCTGCCTCAGCAGCATTCCACACACGGCTGGATTATTTTCTCTGCCTAAGCCTGTATTTTGCTTGTCTCCAGTTGTCTTATATATCATAATAATGATAATTACTAAGATTTATTTGAATAGCATTTTATAGGTTTAGTTTTCAAGACCCTTTCTCATGTGTTGCTCTTAACAGTCTTATGAGGGAGAACAACTAGTAATTATCAGTTATCCCTGTTTTCTGGGTGAAGCCACCAAGGCACAGAGAAATTAAAATGGTTTACCCAAAGCTACAGCCCTGTGACTACTAGAGCTGTGACTTGCATTCAAATATTCTGACTCCGGGTTCCCTGTTTTTCTAGTTAGCATGACAGAAAGCACAGAAGCTTTGAAGTCAAATAGATCTAAGTTCAAATTCTGACTTGTACTCTCTGAGCCTCAGTTTTTCTGACCACAAAGCAGAAAAATAATACTGATTTATATGATTTTTCCCAAGGAACAAGTGAGATAATGTACATAATGTCCCCAGTAAAATGCAGGCATATATAGTAAGGCAAAATAATCTTTTATTATCATTATTAATAGTAATCAAATATAGATCACTCAGGGCCTAAGAAATCAACACAGGCCTGTAAGCATTTGCATCCCAGTATACCTCCTGGGAGGATTCTGATTCTCACCTCCCTTTGGTTATAGCCAGCACTCTGAGTCAGTTTCCCTGTGTGAAAATCAGGAGTAATTGGCGATAATTATATGTATGCTTTGGCATTTCATCGGAGATGAAATGATTCTGACCATTTTAAGCAAATGGTGGATCTCCTTCCAAGGCAACCTAACCTCCCTGCTTGTCCCATCCCTTCATTCCCTCACTCTCTCCCTACTCTATGCTATCATTCTAAGCAGAAATGGAATCGAGGAGTTGACATTTTGCTCTGATCTCAGTAGAGATGTTTGATGCAGTAGACATTTGAGATTTTGACTTCCTGTCATTCCCCCTTCATGACAGCACACAATTTCTTTTGGGATGGTTAATCTCCTCCATGAGTGGTCTTGGTGGAAATGTTACTTGTGGTACTTGCTGTCCATTACAGAAGCTGAAGGGTCTGGACTTTTTCTCTCCCTATCTTCTAGGTACCTAGACTTGACCAATCTGTCACTTTGTGGGTGGGTGGGGGTCTTTGAATGCTGAACATGTGGCACTAGGACAGTTCACCATAGTAGGGCTGGGCTGCTCAGACTTGCTCTGTGCTGATGCCTACAGAGTCTGCCTCCCAGCCCTATGGAGTGTATCCTTCCATTCTCAAGCCCCTCTTCATTTCTGCCAGCCCTCTTCTACCTTTCTAAATGGTTTCCTTTCGCTAAAGCTATCCAGAGCTTATTTCTCTTATTTGTAACTGAGGATCATAATTATGCTTTTCATAATTGGTAGAGGTCATCTGATCACTTTATAGCAGTGTTGTGGTTTAACAAAAATAAAAAAAAAGAAAAAGAAAAAAGTGTTAGAAGAAGTGGAAACTTACAGTCCTAATGGCTAGGATGTGGTAGTAGTCAGACAAGTTATTGGAATTGATTCTTTGATCCAGTCAGCATGAAGTCTTGGAAAGAGTCAGGAGACTTGTACTTGAGTTCTTTTTATGCAATTAAGTAGCTGTGTAGCCCTGAGCAAAGCCCTTCGCATCCAAGGATCTTAATTTTCTTACCCACGAAATGAGAGACCAGTACTGGAAAAGCTCTAACTTTTCTTTTGTTTAAAAGGCCTATGATTCTAAGCATTGCCTGAAGATCAACTCTGTACCGTGTGTGCAAGGCTACTGAGTTGGCTACTGCAGTCTTAAGGCCCCTGGAAACTTACAGTTTTAGTGTGAAGATATCATATAAATTATATAAAGCAGGTACATGATATTTCAAGGTGGAATATAAAAATATGTGTTAGGCTGGTCCTAAGGTAGTGAGTTATCGCAATTGATTTTTCACAGTCAGTTATGGATCAAATTCCTTGTTCCACTTTCTTCACTTCTCACTACTGCACTTGACTAGTCTTAAAAAAATATCAAACTGTGTGGTGCTGGATGCGTGCACTGTAGACATTCTGAGCTGGAATCATTGAGAAGGGCCTGAGAGAAGGTGGTCTTTGAATTATGACCAGAAGGACAAGTCATATATATGGCTGATATAAAGGAATAAAGCATCCCAATCTTGGAGATAATGTGGCTGTGAATCAAGAATGTTTCATGCCGAGATCAGTTTATTTTATTTTATTTCATTTTTTTTTTTTTTTTGCCTTAGTGGTGATAATGTTGGGACCATATTGTGAAGTTCTTGATGACAGAATGAGAAATTTGAGCTTTTTCTTATAGCCAGTAGGGAGCCAATGGCTTCCTTTTCTAAAGCCAGAAAACAGCATGGATGGGTTTGTATTTCTGGAAGATCAGTGTAGCACTTCTACTAAATGAATTGGATCTTGGAGAAACTAGGGGCAGAGATACCAGCTGGAAGTGTATTGTAATGGTCCATGTGCAAGGAAATGTAGTTCTAGGATGAAAACAAAAGGATGGCCATGTGAAGAAGAATCAGTGGAATTTGTGAGCTGAAGATAAATGATAAACATAGAAGACAATGAGAATAGATATAAATTGCTATTGGTTGGAACATTCCCTTAAAATATAAATAATCAGGTCACTCCTTTACTCAATACATCAATAGCTTCCCATAATACTAGAATTAAACCCAACTTCACAATGGACCATAAGAAGCAACATGGGGTTCCCAGCTGCATCTCTGACCTTGTTTCTAGCACCCAAGCTCCCTGTGGCTCAGGTACATGGGTAACATGGGAGGCTTCTTATCCAAGGACCTTTGCCCTTGCTTTCCATGTGTTCCCCTTGCCTGAATTGCTCTTCTTCAGTTGTTCATATGGCATTGCTGTTTCACACATACAGTCCTTACTTAGAAGTCATTTCTTCAGAGAGGATCAACCTCTGTTAACTGACGGCATCTGTCCCAATCTATCCCCTAGCCTGCTTGACATGTGTATTCATAGCAGTACCTATGACAATGCAGCCCTTATACATTTGCTTATTATCTCTTAAGCCAGTTCAGTGAGGAAGGCTTTGCTTATTTTCCACTATGGTCAGGTACTTTGTAGGTGCTCAGTAAATATGTGGGAATGAATTACTGATTTCTCAATTGCTAGGTGCCAATTAAGTTATCCAAGAAAACAAGAAAATTTGAGGATGGAAAATCCTAATGTTGGTTTTGGTCTTGTGACTGTGAAATGAGATTTTGGTGCCCAGCGGTATAAAGATTTTTCTGTTATTTTGAAAAGGACACTCTTCAACAAATTACCTCCCTACCTCAATAAATAAATAAATAAATAAATAAATAAATAAATAAATAAATCCCTTTAAAAGGATGTTTAAATATCCCTTTAAACATATTTAAATATTTAAATGTATTTAAAAATGTATAAAGCCCTTTAAAGACATTTTGATGCTTACATTAAAAAAAAGCACAATGATTTGATTCCAATCAGAATTAAGAACTTTCAAATAATTTGTTACATTTATTTTTAGTGGCGCTCAGAGCTTTTAAACAGAGGGTTAATTTGAACCAAAGGAGACAAAGGTGAGGCATGTTAATTGAATATCATATCTGTCCATTTTAATATAAAAACCAATGTCTAAAGTACAGTTATAAAGAATGTGATTTGCCTAACTTACAGGCCAGACTGTGTTCCCCCATGCTGACACCACCTCCACCCCTTCAGTTTCTTGGCAGCCTTGTTCTCTGAAAGGGCCAATTCACTCATCTTTCTGGAGACATTTATGTCATCAAAACTCCCTCACTGTCATGGCAGCAAACAGCACATATATTTCCTTATCACTTAAAATACAAACATATAGAACATCCTCCTGTCAATTTGCAGCATTTAAGTAACAGTCATAGGTACTTGGCACCGCCAGAAGTAAGAGTGGATCTCTTGCTATATTAGTCCAACATAATCAAGTAAAAGTAATCTGGCAATGGGTAAAACTCATGAAATTGTGTTGGGAAAGACAAGTTAGAGCAAAACCTCATGGTGAACAAGATGGTCTCCAGTTACTGAAAGTTGTTTTAATCCCTCAGGCCAATGTTGGGCCTGGTGAAACCAGAGACGTGACTTCTGTGTTTCCTTCACTATCTTGAAACTGCCAAACACTGCATTTGGGAAAATTGGAAGTGAGGGCTGAAGCTGCATGGAAGAGTTGTGTGTTTGGGGTTTGGTGGGAATTAGAAACCCTAGTCATGTGTCAGGAAGATTCTCAGTGAATCAGATGGATTTCATGTTTAGATCCCATTCAGAATCCCACATATGCATCAACCGGGCTGAAAAAATGTAACTCTAGTCCAGGGGTAATAAGAAAATAGAGTTGAGAGTCAAGTCCTTAATTTGGAGGGTTTCTATTTTCATTTGAAAAACTAAAGTTCATTATTTTAACATTTTCTTAACATCCTCCAAATTAGCCTTCAGTGTACTCTGCCTGGTCTCAATGGAAAAGCTTTGCTGGAGCTTGAGAGAATGCATTCTCTGTGGGGTGCTGGGCAATTACATTCCAAATAACAGCAGGGTTCTTAGTAGGGAAGGCGATCCTATTATTGCTGCTGGAGGATGTGTCCAATCATGGCAGCGGGGGAGGAGGCAGTGGCGGAGACACGGAGGGAGGAAAGGGAAGTCACTTTTACATCCCACTGAAATATAATGCCATGAGAGTATTTGAAAAATGAATTTCTTTTGAAGTATAAACAAATGTTTGTTAGGCTGTGAGCATTTACCTTTAAATATATGACTTAAAGTGGTGCTATTGGAGGTATCAGACTGCAGTGTGGAGCGGTAGGGAGATGTTTGCTTCTTCTAGACATTGATTTTATTCTGCAGTTGTTTATGGGCCACATTCATGTTGTCAGGTCCAGAGTTTATTAAAATTTTGTTATAGGAGATGGAGTTTCAGGCTGGGAGGCCAAGGGTTCTTGTCCCAGAATTTCCATAAACAACTGCGTGGCATTGTGTAGCTGTCTTGATATCTCTGAGCCTTAGTTTGTCCATTTGCATTAAGCCGGGGCTGGTGGGGAGGGGAGATTTTCAATCTTTTATGAGTGATGGATGCTAATAAGAATGTGATAAAGATGTGGATTCCTCTTCCTAATGTGTATGTTCATATGAGCATAGGCAGACAGGCGAAAGGTGGTTCACAGGTTCCTAAAGCCTAGTAAGACCCTGAGGATCATTCTGCTCCCTTCCAAAATTACTATGGCATCAAAAACAAATGACATAGTTGAACCCAAAACAGTTTTATTAATTGTTTATTTGTAACCTGCTGTCTTACAATTGCACTCCCTACTAGATCTTCTTTTTATTATTAGTGAGACTGATTGTTTGGTGAATCAGGCAGAAAGGAACGATTTTCAATTACCTGAGGGTCCCAGGGGGCTGATTTCTAGGGAAGTTCATTACATATACAATAGGTATGTTACAAAAATAATTAAATGAAGGGTGGCGTGCTGGTCTTTTGAGCTACAATGTTGTGCTGTGACCTAACTATTGGCTAATATCTGCCTTAGCTGAAATTGTCTTGTTTACACATTTTCCAACAAGTTAATTGTTTAGCAAAGTGTTTACACATTGATTGTAGATTGATTAATGGCCATTGACAAACACACTGCTGTTGAATTTCACTCAATCAGCATTTTTATAGGCTTTACCCCCTGTGGTGAAAGGATGGTGATTTACTTAAAAAACTAACCATTAACCCTAGAATTGGAACACAAACGAAAAATAATTGGAAATCTTGCCAATTTAACTCTTAGTATAAGAAATAAGATTCAAGGGTTAGGAGTCATGTGGATTTGAGTTCAAGTCCCAACTCTGCCTCTTTCCAGATCTGTGACCTTGGGTAACTCTCTACGCCTGCTTTCTTCGTCTGTAGAGTGAGGTTAACAACAGTATACAACTCAGAGCACTGTGGTGAGGATTAAATGAGATAATGCATCAAAAGCCTTATCATAGTGCTTGTCAAATGCTAGTTACTATTACCTTTATTATTTTTATTACTATATCTGCAATAATAGAAAACACATTTCACATCAAAATTATTCAGCAAACAATTACTCACTATCTGCTGCAGGTTATGCTCCAAAGACACCATGGATATTACACTATTTCTGCCCTTAAGGACACATACTGAACTGAAATGATTTGTTCGTATACGATCTCCTCTGCATGACAACGAGGCCCTTGAGGGCAGGCACTGTGTCTTACTTAGTTTTCACTTTTAGTTTAATGAGCAACTCTGAAACAAAGGGCTGCCTGCAGAGTTATGTCCAAGCTTCCACCCAACTCTTCAGGAGTGGTCACTGCCTATCTCTCTGCCATCTCTGTTCTCCTTTCTATATTAAGCTCCCTCCAAACTACTCTCTTATAGACTCCTGAATCCAATAATCTGTTCCATATCTCTATGACTTGGTACCTGTGGTTTCCTTGGCTTGTAATGTCAATAACTTTTCTTCCTTTATTAGTCAGTGAGTGGTTGAGTGGTCTGATATTTATTGTGCAACTAATGTGTGTTATGGGTTGAGTTATGTCCACCAGAAAGATATGTTGAAGGGCTAACTCTGGTACCTAAGAATGTAACCTCATTTCAAAATAGAGTCTTGACAGAGATAATCAATTTAAAGTGAGGTCATTAGGGTGACCTCTAATCCACTACGACTGATGTCTTTATGAAAGGGGAAATTTGGACACAGAGACAGGCAGGCAGAGAGAGAAGATGATGTAAAGATTCAGGGAGAATGCCAATGAAGATGAAGGATTGGAGTGATGCTTCTACCAGCTGAGGAACACCTGAGGCACCCAGCAACTGGGACAATACAAGAAATGATTCTCCAATAGGCTGGAGTCAGCATGACCCTGCCAGCACCTTGATTTTGAGCTTCTAGCCTCTAGAACTGTGAGACAATCAATTTCTTTCTTTTTTTCTTTTTCTTTCTTTCTCTTTTTTTTAATTTTATTATTTTTTTAAAGACAGGGTCTCACTCTTTTGCCCAGGCTGGAGTACAGTTGCATGATCTCAGCTCACTGCAACCTCTGCCCCCTGGGTTCAAGTGATCCTTCCACCTCAGTCTCCTGACAAGCTGAGACTACGGGTGCTTGCCAGCACACCCAGGTAATTTTTATATTTTTTTTGTAGAGACAGGGTTTTGCCATGTTGCCCAGGCTGGTCTTGAACTCCTGAGCTCAAGTGATCCACCCGCCTTTGGCCTCCAAACCACTGGGATTACAGGCATGAGCCACCAGGCCCGGTCAATTTCTGTTGTTTTAAGCCACCCAGTTTGTCGTACTTTGTTATGGAAGCCCTAGGAAACTATTACATGCCATATACTAGAACCAGGTAAAAACGCAGAACCATACACTTTTAAAATTACCCTCTAGAGTTGTATTAGGTTGGTGTAAAAGTAATCGCGGTTTTTTGCTATTACTTTTAATGGGAAAAAGCACAATTACTTTTGCACCAACCCGATACCTCTCTTCTCTTATGTGTGAATTAGGGATGATGGCATACAACTGCTTTGCTTCTGTCAAGGGGCTGTGCCTATATTAGGCACACAGCACATACTAATGTATGGAGAAGCAACATTGGGCTGTGAAACAAGCTCTGATTAGAAGCTACTAGTAGCTAAAAAGCTGAGTATTTCTAGTTCCCAGTTTCTAATCCGTCAAAAAAAATGACTGGGCCATATGGTTTCTTCCAGATCCCTTTTGAATAAAACATTCTATGATCCCATGTTCTGGGTCAAGCATTTTGAAGTAGTGTAGTTTTCTTTTTAACATTTTGTGTTGAAGTAATTGTATATTCACATGTAGTTGTGAGAAATGATACACAGAGATCCTGTGATCTCTTTACCCAGTTTCTTTAAATAGTAACATCTTTCAGAGTTGTAGTAATTGTGCAGTTTTTAATGTAAGCTATACTTCTTGGAATGAAATGCTGAAGACATTTTTGACAGGCAGTTATGTTTACCTATGAGCCTTAAACAAGATACTCAAATCTGGTGTCTGATCATCTCTGTGATAAAATCCTTGGCCTCTTTGCTTTATTGACCATTTCGCCCATTGGCCTTTGTCCCACTTAATTTTGTTTAGATCAGGGTGACTTTAGAAATGAAGGTATTTGTCACTTTTTTGCCACTTTCTAGAAAAATGTGCCTGACAACCAAGGTACATATTCTCATGATGGTCTGCTGCCTTTATAATAATAACATAATGATAATATTAACAGAAAAAAATTAGGAATTTTTTGAACTCATAGTATATGTCAGGCTAGCTTGGGGATAAGTGCTTGAGAATCATTATCTTATTAATCCTTAAGCTGGACACATGGCTCATGCCTATAGTCCCAGAATTTTGGGAGTCTGAGGCAGGAGGATTGCTTGAGCCCAGGGTCCTGAGGCTGCACAGTGAGCCATGTTCACACCACTACACTCCAGTCTGGGTGACACAGTGAGACCATGTGTCCAAAAAAAAAAAAAAAATTCAGTCCTATAAGGGAGATGCTATTAGTACATCCATTTTACAGATGTGAAAACTGAGGCCCAGGATTCTAATGAATGACTATAACTTGCATTAGAACATGGATCTATCTGACTCCACAGTGTGACTTAAACTGCCATGCTGCAGTGACAATGGGTAAAAGTTAACTCATTCACAATCATTATCATTTAGTTAAGTTTTCAAGCTGAGCCCAAGACACTTCATTAATTTCTGCCTTTTATAGACAATTTTGCATTGTGATTGCATAGGCACAGTGGTACTTCTTTCCTGCCAGTGCCCTAAGTGAGGAGCAGACAAAAGCCCCTCCTGGTTAGACACAAGACTTTGAAATCTGCAGTTAAGCCTGGGGGTGAGGGAAGGGAAGAGGAGAAGGGGTGAGTGAATAGTATTGGCAATCCCATTCCTCTCTTCACCTTGGACTTGGATCTGACCCACAGTGTCACTTCCCTTTTCAGAATGGGAAGAAAGTTTCCAGCTGACTTCACTCTCGCTGGTATTCTATCATGCCAAGGGGCCCTTTCCTTCAAAGGTCATACAAAGGAACCCCAAAAGGTTTGCAGTAGGCTTGTGTCTAAATTATTTATTTGGTTTGTGCTATCTTGTATTAATGACCTTGCTTGTTAAAAACACCATAAAATGACTCATAGGGTGGTGTGCTGTTAAGGCTCGACTCATGCTAATTAGCTACTTTTATTTTATTTATCAACATGGTTCAGAACTGGGGCAAAAGTCAACCCACTTTAAAATGGTTGTGTTTTTTTCCTCTTGACATTTACATTTTTAAAACTTTATTCATTTGCTCCAGGGTAATTCAGAGACCTGTCCCTCTTCTTTCACCTTCTTGTTGACTTTTATTTTGTCTTTTGTAATAATTTCTTATTATTTAGCCCGGTCATATTTATATACATTACATACATAACATTTCTGTGTATCTTATCCTCATGGCTTTAAAAGAAACTGTAATGACCAGGTTCTGTTCCACAGTCCATGTCCAACATAGCTTTAATTTAAAACACAAATGATGAGATGTCAGAATGTGTCACCTGGGCCAAGGTGGCATTACCAGTACCCTCTCTGGACTCTCTGGGGAGATCACCATGTCTTTTCCTGTGTTCCTCATTTCCATGAATGAAAGGAACCCCAAGATGGAAGAAGGTTATCTCTGAGGTCTAATGCATGAAGAATGAGCAGTCACTAACTCTGCAGTAGGAACTGATTAATGATTAACTAGCATGACCTAGCTGCCTTAGAGGAAGTGAGATGCAGGGGAGGTACGGAAGTGGCAAGGCTGGGGCATGGGTGTTATTGTCAGCAGCTTGCAGAAATGCCTGATACCATAGGCACAGGGGAAGGAATTGGAGAAACAGAGAGAAGGGGAGTCAAAGGCCTCCCATCTCATATCTCCATTCTGCCATGAGTGGGTGCTAGCCCCAACAGCACAACATGAACATCTTCTCAACTACCTCTCATCTCATTTTTTTCATCCTAAGTGACTCCATTACTATAATATTCTTGGAATTTGACACCTTGCTTCACAGTGCATCTGTGGGGGAAAAAAAATCTGTGTGAACAAAGGCATATCTACTGCCTTGGATAGCTGAAACTGGGTCTGGAATTATTGAGAGCCAATCACTTCCTTATTCAACTGCAGAGTAAAGGCAAGCCTGCTCTAGAAGTCTTGTTTTGTTTTGTACCTACACCAGGTAAACAGGATTGTTGGTTTCAACTATATTTCTAAAGGGACAGAGGACTGTATTTGAAAACTCAGGTATCTCCTTAGGATTGTGCTGTAAGCATTTATTACAATTAACTCTTCTGTCAAACATATAAAGTATTCATATTGCCTATGGAAAACATAAAGCTCCTTTAATTTGTTAAGGTGTTAAAGTGAGACAAATGCTCGATTTGTAAATATTAAAGAAAAACCTCAGATCAGGTTTGGAGTTGAATCTAGTTCTATTTGATAACCTACAGCTGGAGAAATGATTCAGCAAAGAAATAATTAGAAGAGACCTTTCCCCAAAAATATCAGTACTATTCTCTCGATTATGACAGACACAAGATAATTTACACAGTGCAATGCATAAAGCTTACTAATGGTTATTTACTTAGATGTGCAAAATACAAAAGGCTCAGGTTAAAGCAATGGTGATGAATCATTTATGAGATATTATCTACTGAGATGGATTGGGTCCATCTGTTATAGCTGGAAAGTTTTTTGTTGTTGTTTATATATAAATTCATTTAATTTTGTTTACAGTGTTCAGAATGAAAGAAGAATTAGAGCAGATAAACAAGAAGAGATTTTTTCAACTCACAGATAACTCACAGAGAACGAAGTTAGCAGTTTCCACATAAAAGTCAAGTGCTATCTATGCAATCTGGAGAAAGCATAAAGTCATAAAGCTCTGAAGAGCAGTATCACACAGTGCAAGTCCTGTTGTGGTCCACTGATGTTCTAAGGGATGCAAAGTCTGTCTTCTTTTGTTTTTCCATTCATCCCATCTGGGAGTTGTCATTTTCTTCCCTCAGAAGAGACCCAGGAATGTTGCATGGGATGCACTGTGGGAACAGAACAGGAAATTCTGAGAATCATGGAAGTAAAAACTATTCCTGTGTCCAACATTAAATCCACGAAATTAGACTACTGTTAGGGCTGCCCACCATCAGGTTCGAACTGACTTTCGGATTGAGGCTCAGAGCGTCTGCTTAGAGAGCAAGCTCATTACTGCAGGATATCCCTCTGATGTTCAGTGCAAGAGGGAATGTGCCTGAGAGAGTGAGAACCTGCTGGCACACGTGGACTGGCACAGGTTGGTACTAGAGTCTGAAGGTACAAAAGGTTGAAGTATCATATGTTTGTTCTCATTTGAAGTCCCTTAAACTTTCAGTATCTCTTCAAATAATTTGTCATTATTAAAGTCAGAGGCCTTCTCGTATTTCTATTTATTCTC
The DNA here is from genome assembly GCF_003255815.1 of Theropithecus gelada. Lineage (NCBI taxonomy): Eukaryota > Metazoa > Chordata > Mammalia > Primates > Cercopithecidae > Theropithecus > Theropithecus gelada. Next base: position 26,624,681 of record NC_037680.1, on the reverse strand, counting down.
TGTAGGTTTGGCTGGATATACAATAAATTCTCCATCAATATTAGCTAGTTCTGTTTTCATAAAGTGGCAATTTAAGTTAGCTTTTTCCAAAAAATTTCATTGGAGAACATCTGGAAGAAGTTATTTATGGGTACTTTTCGAGATTTGCTTGGTTGATTAGCAAACAATGCGGCCGAGGCTTGTCCAGTCTTCTCTCTGTATCTTGTCCATGGCTATTGATTAATACCTTAAGTAAGCACTGATTATATGGATGTGAAAGAGGGACTATGACTAGCTTCTAGCAATGTATCTTGCAACTGGAAAAATAGCCTTCAGTGCATGTTGGACTATTTTTTCTTCACATTTAGGAGATTAAACAATGGGTCCCTGGTATATGGACGGCCCTTAGGAACCACGTAGGGAGTGACAGAGATCAGAAGATATGGGCACCACCTTTTACAGAAGGAAAACACAACAGGCAACTGTATGTTTCAGATTAATACAGAAGCACATGCAATTTGTCCATCAGCAACTGAGGAGAAACAGACATATGTCCTGAGGAATTGGGGAATGATAAGAGCTCAAGCCAGGGGTTCAAAAGGAATGACTGCTTCACAGGGGTCTGAGCGCTAGTGCTGCTGGAGCCAAATGAGAGCAGTGAGAATGCTCTCGGTTTCTGTCAAGAGGTAAGGATGTGATTTCATGATATTCCAGGTGGGAGGAAAGACATATGGTAAAGGTGTCAAGAAAGTAGGGGAGATGTATGACAGGGGATAAGAAGTTTGAGTCTGCAGATGCAGAAATGAGGAAGAAAGGCGTATTGAGTCAGGGGATAAGTTTAACGAGGAGACGGGGCGAGGAGACAGCTGGTTTAATATGCAAAGGTCAGATGGCTTTATCGTAACTCCAAAATTGCAGATTAGCAAAGGAATCTAAATCCAAAACCACCTCACAACTCCTTTTGTTTTTGGAATGGGATTGTAAAACTTGAGCCCTTAAACAGTTGTATCTGTTTTTTAAATTTTTTAAATAAGAGAGAAATTTGACCTCAGTATCAGGCCTAGGAATGACTAATATTTAAAACTTTGTCTCTCCATTTTCTGCTGGGTGGGCTGCACTCAGAGATCTTGCCACATTCCCCTCCACGGTAGATGTAAATGAGGATGTAGGGGAGAAAATGATGCCTTGTGATGTTAAATAAAAAGTAAAAGCCTTTTTTTCTGAGTATTGATGGGTCTAAGCAGATTTAAAAGACAGTCTTTACCACAAAAATCTTGTCCTGAGAAATACACAGGCATCACTATAATTAGTGGTGGAAAGTGATCCACATTCCATGAAAAGTAGTGAGAGAATCCTGAAGTCGGGCAAATGCCTCGTAAGAAAATGAACCTGAAAAATGTATTTCTAAAACCAAGGGTCAAGTTCCCACTTGGATAGTTGAAAATCACTGTTTTGGGAGACCACTGGAAGAAATTTGGAATGGGCACTTCCCAATGTTCTGAAACTCTCTATTCTTACAAGATCAACCACTTGGTAAGAAGATGGGTTTTATATCAGCCTCTCATGAAGGGAGACATCTACTATGGAACGGGAGATTTCCAGTTTGGGCCACTTAAAAACTCAACAAAGAGTGAGGCATATTAATAAGAAATAATGAGGCATTTTGAGTTCTCTGGAACTGTGAGTTTTTGAGGAATGAGTTATCTATCTTTTGATGGTGGTGGTGTGGGCAGTGGGGTATGTTCCATCCAGCTTTTATGTAGGACCTGTTTGGGGGAATAAGGATTTAGATCTTTATTTTAAGGGAAATAGCATATGTATATCCCAGGAAGGTTAAAGAAGGCGGCTTTCTTTTTTTTTTTTTTTTGGCTGTTGTGATATTAATTATTGTGATAAGTTTCTATAGTGGGGGGTGTGTCTCCTTTTCCATCTTTTGAAAAGCCTTCAACTGTGCTGAGAGAAAGATGTACAGGGTCACCTGTGGTGGCCATTTAGGTGACGTCTTTCCTCAAAAAATTCCTCCTCTGCCATACTGCGCCTAGGACCCACCATTAATGCCTTAGTCAATCTTTTGGATTGAGGCCTTGAAACCTATGTTGAATTACATGTGTTACCTGAAAGACTACATTAATTAGGATGTATCCAGCTATAAGAATTAAAACCTATCTAACTATGGCCTTAAGCAAATAATATTTATTGTTTATAAAGACTTGGAAATTAGGCTACTTGATTCATGGTTCTCCTGTTCAGAGTATCTATAAGGGCTGTCCCCGTGTTTCTGAATTATCATCCTCATGATACTGGCTTTTATCTTTATAACAGTCATCTCATGATTGCAACATAGTGGTCATGGCTTCAAGCCTTATGTCTTCATATCATGTCAAAGCCAGGAAACCAAGCAGTGAGAGCCAAAGGGATTTCCTCTTGGGGGTGGAATTAGTCACACACAAGGGAGGCTGGGAAGTTGAGTATATGAAAAGAGAAAATGACCCAGTACAATCACAGTTCATTCCCCAAACTGGAATCCTGTCATCAGGAAGAAGGGAGAATGGCTGTTAGATCCATCTCTGTGAGAAGGATATGTTCTCCTCTATCATTCATGGGCAGAATTAGGAAATGGATAGGTGAGAATCATGAAATACTGCCAATGTTTCTGAAGGACCTGGGACATCACGCTACAGGAATGAGAGGACATTTGGATGGGGAAGAGAGAGAAGCGGGAACTGAGATTGAAGAGGTTGAATTCAGTGTTTTTTAAGGTCCCCTCTTGTTCTCACACTGTGGTTTGAAAGAGTGGAGAGGCACCAAATATTTATTTTCTACTTTCTCATTTAGTCAGTGCCTTGTTGTGGATATTAATCTGTGATCTATACAGTTATTTAGGAATAATTGGTAGAGGTTCCTTCTTTACAGCTCATTTTGGGCCCCTGTTTCCAGGAGCCGTGAGGGTATATCCTGAGAACATATTCCTTGTATTTCATTGATATTTTGGCAGTCATGAAAGCTAGAAATTATAGTTTCAGGCTGTCTATAGTATAACATGGGGCTTCAGGTTTCACTGGGCTAGGCAGTCTAGGTGCCAGCCAGCAGCTATCCCCTGAAGACCTTCCCCTGTGGTAGGGAGACAGTCCGACTTCAGGGTGCCCATCCATTCTGCCTAATTTCTATTTACAACAACCAAATCTCATGCAAAGAAATGTAGGTCAAGGGCAGGTCATCTTCTCTGTTTGTTTCTTTATCTATTCAGTGGGAAATCTTGCTGTAATTACTTCAAAAAGTTGTTGTGAGAAGAAAATGAGATAATGTACGAGACGGTTCCTTTGAGAAGCTGTATGGGTGGCATAATTATCAGCTCACTGCTGCTGACTCAGAGTCCACAGAACTGGACAGCAATGGGTCTGAAGTGCCACTGTCTACTAGCATAATTTAAATGCTCACCTCTGTTTTGTTTACTCTTAGCTTTCATTTCTTTTTTCCATTTTGGCCTCAAATATTTCCCTCTGCCTCCAGGTTTTATGGGCACTGGAAAAAATTTGGACAATCTAGAATCATTTCTGATTGTTTTCAGAAGGACACTTGTTATTGGCTTCTATTAGCAATTTCATCTACAGCCATTGGAAAGAATCATTGATATTATCTCATGGGAAAGCATGGTCAGGAAGGTTAAATAATTACAAGATATCAAAGAGTATGATCTTGCAGGTGAAGGAGTAATATCCTAGCAAAGATAATTTTGTTATGTGGAACATATGTAAATTTTAAAAATTGCCCCCTAGCAAAGCCAGCAGAGAGCTTGTAAGGAAATAAGCATATGTGTGATGGTATGTGTGAATGTATGCATTGGAAAGGTCGTTGGAAAAGGGCATGCCAAGTGTTCAATAATATGAGAGAAATTAAGCGAATTGTACCACATCCACTTAATAGAATATTATGCAGCTTTTAAAGGTGATATTTATAAAGATTATTTAGCGAAATGGAAAATGCTTATTTTGTAATGTTAAATGAAAAAAGTAAGATGTGAAATTTTATAAATGCTTTAATCACAACTATGTTAAGTATGCATCAGAAATACTGCAAAGCAATATATCAACATTCTAATAGTGTGATTGTACTATGGATACTTTTTTGTTTCCTTTTTTGCAACATAGTTTTATTACATTTATTATAAATGGGTTTTAGTTAATTTTACAGTTTTTTTTTTTAAAAAAGAAAAGACAATGCTACTAAACAGCAGGTGTTTCAGTCAGGGTTCCAGCAGAAAACAGATGGCATACTAAAACTGAAATCATTTGAGGAGGGTTTAATGAAGAAACTATATTCAAAGGTAGAAGCAAGTTAGTGATGTGACCTGGGGCTGGAAAAAAAGGGGTCTGGAACTCTACAGGACAGCCCTTGGAGAGTGCTGTCATGAGAGAAATTATGATACTTGGTTAAGGAATGAAGGTGGCAGAGAGAGGTGACACCACAAGGAGGAGCCAAGGGGATAAATATTCCAACCTCTTTGTCTTCTGTCTCTCCATTGTCCTACCAGGTGTCTCATTAGCCAAACCCAGCCAGCCAGACAGTGGTCATGATGCTGTCCATGCAGGTCTCCCAGGACAGAGAGCTGGGTGGAGAAAGGTGGAGTCTGTTTTAGGACAAGTAAACTGAAGCTATCTAGAATAGCAGGACACACAGGAGAATGGCTTGTCCTACTAGCCTGCTAACTGGTCATAGGGCTGGTCTCAAAATTCATTTGCTGACCCCATTCCCCTGAAACAGATGACCATAACAGCCTTCTGGGCTAGAATCTCTGGACTGGTATCCCATAGATAGAGCCATTTGTGGAACAGTTCTGGGACCTCTGATATCTATGAAGCACACTCAAGAATTGAACATATAAAGTAAGCATGGCTTGGTCCCATTAGAAAAACAGGACAATTGCCTCCTAGAAGGAAAGAAAAGAAGTGGAATGCAATGCTGCAAAACCCAAGGGAAAAGGAAGTTTTGGGGAAGTGGATGTTCGATGGTCAGGAATGTTGAATATGGTAAGGGCCAAGTGGGATGAGGGCTGAAAACAAGTCGCATATGACCATCTCCCCATCTGTTTTTAAATAGAGAATGCAGGGTGAATAGGTCTAATACACTTTTTGGGTAGATTTGCTTTTTGTTTTTATCCTGAGCCTAGATTTTGAACTCCACAGATGCTAATTAAAATTTTATTATTTTTATATTAGGTGTAGTCTTGAATTTCGATCACAATCTTGTTTTCTTTCAGCTTCCTTTGGCATTTTTGTCTTGAAAGGGTTGTCTTCGATTGAGCTTGATAAGTTACATGTTGGCTTTGTGAATGTGTCTATTGTTTAAGGTTATAGATTTTGGTTTTGGTGTTTATAAGGGAATGAGACCCAAGCTGCTGAGAATCATTCTATTCACATATGTAGACAGGAAACAGCATGTGTATTAACAAACTGATTGGAATAGGAGTTATATCTCATACTCTGAAACATTTGACTTGGGAGCCATCAGGCATTAAGCTGTTACCATATTAGAGAGCAGTAAAAAGGCAAATTTAGGAAATTCCTAAAAAGATGATTTCTTCTATGATCTGATGATGGTACAGTAAATTCTTAGTTTCAGAGTATAGATGCCATTTCAAGTTAAGTATATGCAATTTAAATTAAAGATGCTCAGATGTTAGCTGGCTGCCACAGCATATTGGCAACAGCATGTGTTTGAACTAGAGCAGATAATTCAAATGGCTCGTTATCCACTTACATTCTAATCATCTGTGAGGTGGCTTCTCTCTGGGCAGGCTCAGCATGCTCTCAGGGGAGATTTTACAGCTTCTGAACTTCTGACTGCTGTGACTCAGCCCATCCTACCCAGTTTCTGGACTGCTGTAGCTTTCTCTCTTTATGGGCAAAGCCCAACTTTTCTTTGGGTTTTAATTCTCATGTTAGCAGGCAGTGGCTCCTGAGCCCATTTCCTGGCTGTTTCAGTTACTAGTGCTGCATAACAAATCATCCCAAAATGTAATGACCTAAGACAGTAACAAACATTTTATTGTCTGTCATGGTTCTGAGGTTTGATTGGATCAATTTAGATGGTTCTCTCTTACAGTGTCCCATATAATTGGAGTCAGAATGTGGTTGGAGCTGGAGTTATCCTGAAGGCTTCCTTGTTTGTATGACTGGTGGTGGATGCTAGCTGTCAGTTGAGACCTTGGCTGGGGATATGGGCCAGAACACCTACATGTGGCATCTCTATGTCCCTGCTTGGCTTCCTCAGCCTGGTTTCAAGTGCAAATGTCCTAGATACACCAGACAAAAGTAGTATCACCCTTATGACCTAGCCTTGGGAGTTACACAGTCTCACTTTTATTGTAGTCTCAGGCCTGCCTAGATTTAAGGGGAGGAAACACAGGTTCACTTTTTGATGGGAAGAGCATCAGTGTCATATTATGAGAAGAACATGTGGAATGGGAGATCATGTTGTACGATCTTGGAAAATACAATCTGCCTTACTTGAGATTTTTCTGTAGACATATCCCTAGGTGAGTCTGTGAAGCTGCAAAGCCACTTTTCCATTTTAGATGCCTCTTTGCTTTTAGCAAGCTTTTCCTCTGAACTTGTAGGTTTCCCTGGGGAGCCAAGATTTGATCTTGCCCTGGGCCTGCAACTTGGCACACTTAAACAATGATCTGTGATCAAGATCTTTCCTCTGGGTATTGCCTCACCAAAACTTGCCTTTTCTTGGCATTCAGGGCCCAAGGTCCACTCTCTCTTCCTTGTAAATGGCTGAAATGTGGCTACCTATTCAAAGGAGCTATGAGGGCTTATATTAGGTGGGCCAGCTAGCCTTGTGTAGAGCATCCTGACCTGTTTTTATAATCCAATAAACTTACATTATCATTTAGTTCTATTCCAAGCACTCTGCTGGGTGATGGAAATACATATATGATCAAGACATGGATTTTACTCCAAAGGTGCTCACATGGACATCAGTGGCCAGAATTCCCATAGTAACTACTGCTTTGAGTTAAACGTTAATAGCAGGTGGTTAAGTGGAAACCAGTGTGATCTTTAGGAACTAACATGCTAAGCTGTTTTTAATTTGTTGACTCCTTGGTGTGAACCTATTTATTCTATAAACCAGTAAACATCAAGACCCTGAGGAAATGGAATGTCACATGTATAAGCTTTGACAGGAGCAAAGGGAGGTAAGAAAATGTCCTAACTTGGTGGAGGGAAAAATGAAATGAGCTGCTGGGAGAGCCACTGATACACTTTCTCTACCATTTAGCTTTTTGGTACAGATGAAAGACCGCATACCTTAGTGATTCACTTCGTGGATTCTGAGGCCAGACTGCCTTGATTTGCATCTTTTCTCTGCTGCTTACTAATTATATAGTCTTTGGTAAGTTTCATATTTTTTTATAAGCCTCATTTTCATCATTTGTAAAGTGGAGATAATAAGAGTAAGTATCTCATAGATTTTCTCTGAACATTAGTCAAATGAAATACTGGCCAAATGCTTAGCCCGGTGCCCAGCACACAGAAGACTGTCTTCTATGCTTGTTAAATAAGCAAGCGGATTACTTTGTCTTAAATATTTTGTATTCTGTTGTCAAAGTAACTAGAGAATTGATATATCCTTGGATTGGTGATGTCAGAAAGTGTGTGTTTGTTTTTAGTCTTGTTTCGTTTGTTTGTTTTTTGTAGAATCACTTCCCTTCTCTCATCTGTTTACTGTACATCTCAATATACATTTTTATCACCTTGTGGTCATACATTTGGGGAATCTGATTCTTTTGTTTCTAGATTTCTTCAATTTTCTTTAATATGATTGGGAAATAGTGAGGGGTGCAATAGGCTTTCTGTTCTGGGAACTCATCAATTTAATGTGATTCTATTTGACAGTTTTATATTCTTCTATTCTTCTACTCTCTGCCAGTTAACCTATCTGCAAGGTGAAATTCTTGAACAAATTGTCTACCCAAAGCACTGCTCTGTAAAATAGATGATGTACCTGAAGTGGATGTGAGCTGTTGAGTCATACGAATGGTCAAGGTTGGAGAGGGCATTGGGTGTACCTATGTAATAGGATAAATAAAAGAAAACCGGACAAAACGTTTAGGTGATCTTCTTTGCAGTGATATCTCAGAATTGTTTAGAACACTTGTGTTGTGCCTTCCCTTGGAAATGTCGATGATATTTTTGCCATGAGAACTTAACCCTGCCCCCGCCTGGAACCTTAGAAAGATGGGAAGTTCATTTGCTTCTTATATTGTAGAAGATCTAATTCCTTAAGGCCAGGGGAGACCTGTGATTCTTAGCCTGGAAAGGGCATCAGAATCACTAGTGGGGCTTTTAAATATTTCACAGTGCTCACTACTCCCTGAAATTCTGATGCATTAGGACTGAGGTGGGTCTAGGGCTTCTTATTTATGTATTTTTCTTCAAATACTTCTCTGGATGTTCAAAATCAGTGGAGTAGACACGTGAGGTAAAGAGCAATAATTAACCCATATTATATCATATCAATACAAACACTGACATCTTGCACATATCTGATTACATGATTATCATGCTGCAGATTTTGTAAGCTTTTTGAAAACATGCCTTTAGATCTGCGGTTATTGCCATTTTCGGGCTGGAGTTTATGAGGCTGGAGACCTTGGAGATGACCAATGGAGAGTCATCTCTTCAGTAGCTAAGTCCTTATGACTTAGATTCAGAATGGTAGAAGTATTTTTTAGCATCATTACTGACTTTCAAGTGGACTGAAAGAATTAAAGATGCACAGAAAAACATCTTTACTCCTTAATTATAAAGAAGCCCTTTTGGATCCAAGGAAATAGGAAAATAAAACTAACATCCTGGAAAGTATAATGGGAGAATGTTAAATGATGCCTGCCAAAATCTCTCCTTGCATTACTCCAGTTGAGATGCCAAAGGCCAATTACAACTTGTTTTGTGGTAAGGTATGTGTCTGATTTAAACAATTGAAGATTATAGTAGAATGCTGAGAATTTTCACAATTAAAAAAAGCAATGTTTCCAGGTATTTGCAATGCAACAGAATTCTTCTCTCCAAAGGTTTAAACTTGTGCACTTTATACAATGCTGTCTTTGTTTCTTTTCTTCTCCTTTTCTCTCTGTGTCTTTCTCCTTGCCTCTCTGTCTCTCTCTCTCTCTCTCTCTCTCTCTCTCTCTCTCTCTCTCTTTAGTTCCCTGATTGGTTGCTAAATGTCTTTAAAGTTCTAAGCTATATGTCATTAAGGACTGATAGGAAAAAAGAACATTGAAAATGGTTTTGACTCGGTTAGAAAAATACCCCTGGAGAAGATATTTTACCAAATAATATTGCTGTTTTGCAGAAGATTCAGTTTTGTCTTTTGTGTGCTCAAGTTCTTATGCACCTTTCCCAATGCAAAAGGAAATAAACACATTTCTCTTAAGTATCATTCCTTCAAGGAGAACATGCTGGTTTAAATGAAGGAGATAACTGTGGCTAAATTATATTTCTTGGCATCATTTGTGTGATATAAAGATGTTCCCTCCCATGTAGAGGATGTAAAGGAAGTGGCCGACTGTGTTTCCCTCTAGATCAGGCCAGCCAGGCTCTTGCTGTATCCATGACAGTCTTCTTTCATGATTATACTGGGAACACCCCTTTCTTAGGATCCTACCCTAATCCCTGTGGCCTACTAAGTAAGAATATACTAAGTTGTCAAATTTCCCCATTTCTCTGCTTACTTCTTCTCCTATGTTCATTTCTGGGATTGAAGTTGGAAGAGGGCTACGAGTTACGTTTCTAATCTGTATCTAAATGGCTCTTGAGTAGTGGCCTGATTTTTCTCCCTAAACCACAAAATGAAATTACTTTTTAGTTGCTTTCTTCTTGTCTGCTGAATATAGCTCTAATGAAGTTCTCCGATAAACAATCAACATAGATTATAGTAGAATATAGTGTATACAGTGACCTCCTTCAAATGAAATACCCTCATTCCTCTTGCTGTTTATATTTCTCCAATATTATCATCTCCTCGAGGACTGGGACTGTGTCTTGCTCATTTTTGTATAATATTCTATATAGTGTTCAATAATATTTAATGTAATGGAAGTTTCACAAGGTTCCACAAGATCAATTGCTTTTGGAATCCTATTTCTTTCTTTCTTCCTTCCTTCCTTCCTTCCTTCCTTCCTTCCTTCCCTCCCTCTTTCCTTTCTTCCTTCCTTCCTTCCTTCCTTCCTTCCCTCCTTCCTTCCTTCCTTCCTTCCTTCCTTCCTTCCTTCCTTCCTTCCTTCCTTCCTCCCTCTAAAGGTATAACTGGCAGTTTACCTGGACCAATGTAGTTTAGATTCACCTTGAGAGCAGATCACCATCTGTGCCCTCTAAGCAAAAATTAGACCCAGATGAGGAAAGAGTTGATTAAAGTTGTTACTGGACAGGTAAAGCCTCAAATCATTTGCTAAGTCATTTCACAGCACATGAAAAATGTTTGCAGTTTTCTTTTCAACCTCCAGCCTGACACACGAGGCCACTTAAAGTCATTAGTGTATCACTGACACGCTCTTTTTCAAGCACTTTAAACTGTGATAATGTTCCAGTGGATGAAGTGGGAATTTGACTCATGGCTCATTAGTTGTCTTATTACAACATGCATGTTATCATAATCTGCTCTTGCCAAGTATGTTGTTTGACTTTTTGTCCCAGAATTCCTCTCTTGCCCCACCATGTCACCAGTGGGATATGACAACTCTGCTGAATTTTGCTAAGAGGGTAAACAAACTTGCTCTCCCTACAGATGGGTCTTGGGTCGGTACACAGGGTACACAAAGCAGCCTAAGGTAGCTGAAGGATTTAGAAGAAGACATAATTGAAAACAAAAACAACTGGCTTTTAGTATTGTCTCTGCTACTTTACTGATTACTTAACTGTTATAATTCCTCCATGACTTTTCTTCCACATCTTTACTTCTCACAGGAAAGACAACCAGAAAACTTTTTTTTTTTTTTTTTTTAAGATGAACTGTGACATGTAGCACTGGAATTGTTGAGAGTAGCATTTCCACCTAGATTTCTTGAATGTAAACTTCTTTTTCCTCTGATTGGAGAATTGTTGATTTTTTCTGCTGTGGGATGTAAGCAAGGAGCATTTTTGCCCTGAAGGGAGACTTAGGTGATGAGCTAACTCATTTCCCAGAATTCCGTAGACAGCATCATCATATCCCACTCTAAAATCCTCTCATTGTCTTCTTCAGAGAGAGAGGCTGGGGAGAGATGACTCTAGCCTAGGATGTGAATTGAGTCCCTGAGATTTATAATAATCAAAATATTAATGAAGTAGTCGATACAAATGCTGTTTGTGTAGAATGCCTAAGTAACCGGTTGTGTAATATATCAGGAAGAGATCCAGAGATGAGCAGAGGCAGAGCATAATAAATCAGGTCATTTGTTTTGCAATAATGGAATGATAATTGTGATAATTTCAGAAGTCACTATCATCCTGCAGCGTGAAAGAATCTTTTTGCTGGCTTTCCATTGTTTAAATATTCATGTGATGTCTATGAGTGACTTCCTGCTGAGAAAAATCTTTGCATATCTCCGGCTGGCACAAGAACTAGAAATTGTGCTTTGCTTTACCCTGGGAAGGTTTTGCAGGAACCTGAGTGCTCTCATGGTTTAGGGGGAATATTCCTCAAAGAACAATTATTTCAGTGAAATAAAGGCCTGTGTTACTGAATTATTTTCCAAATGCCTTCTCCTAGCCAGCAGCTGTGTGAATTTATAGGCACTCACCTCTGCCCTTTTGCACTGAGTGATGAGGCATAGGCAAAAATAACCATGCTAGCTTGTAACACAGTTATGCTATAGAAATATAAACATAGCTAATGACCCCAGAGAAGAAAATTCACAGTTGCTGTCACCTGCGCTTGTCTTCCCTCCTTCCCTCCGCCAGCTCTCTGCTTTCTGTTCTTGGTGTGGATGAATGGGGCTGTTTTAATTGAGCTATCTAAATTTGGCAGGCCATACATCCCACTGTCTCATATCCCAGGACTTAGGTCCACCTGTTGCCATTATCCCCCCCAACTCACACAGTGGGAGGTAGACAACACATGCTTGCAAATTCCTTTTCAGTATAAAACCCCAAAAGAATGGCTGTGGAGCTTTTAGAATTACTTGAGTACTGCAATGAATATGGATGCGGGATTTTGCAATGGGGGTCATTTTAGAATGAATAATATTGTATAATTGCTTTGAGTAAATTGTATCATCAGTATATATATTAGATTGTATATAGAGAGTGTATATTAGAATGTACTAGGATAGGTATTCTGAGGGTGTTTAGAGTTTTCGCATTAGGCAAAATTCTCAAGTGACTGACTGAGGGGAAAATAGGAACCATAAAGAGGCAACAGCCCTTTTCTAAGAACCCAAGTGCTATGTGTTCATTGTTTTGTTAATCCTCCTAATTCTTATCTAGCATTGGGAAAGAATCACAATTCTCTTTTAAGGAGAAAAAAACAAAAACAAAAACAAAAAAACCAGGGGCAGATGGAAGATAAGTGCAAGCCCAGGATTTTATAAGAATTAAAGGTAGAGCCAGCATCTCTTTATCTCTGATAGAATTCTGACTGCCAACTGAGTTTCCTTCCTTTAAGAGTTAATGGCCTCTAATGGCAGTTTGATTTGGAGGTGATTATGCATCTAAACTACCTGATTAAAAAATACGTTTCCAAATGTGGCTGATTACCTATTTACATATTGCTAGGGTTTAGGTGAAATTGTGAAGTTTGGTTGGGTGGTGATTTTCTGAGAAACTCTGCTATGTGCTGAAGTGAATTCTGTTTTTAGCTTCATGATTAGATTGGGCATCAGTTAATGCTTAAATTGATAGTCATTTTTCCACTAAGTTAAAGGAACCAGTCCTGCATATATTCTTTCAATGAAGATAAAAGCAATGACAGCATTTTCTGAGTTGGGTGGAGGCTGGTTGGTTGGGGCTGCGGAGGGGGAGGGCTCTGGTAAAATCATCAAGACCAAAGTGAAATCCACAGCATTTGTTTAGCACAGATCTATAGATTACAGAGAGCTGTACAGTGACATTTGGATCCACTTAATAGACTGCCCTCCGGTATTTTAGAGACTAATGCCAGCCAATCACACCAGGGTGGGATAGTTCTAGAGAGGATCAAGACACTTAAAATGGCAAATAAATGGAATAACAATGCAGGAATGAAGTAACCTTACATATACAAAGAAGGGTTGCTAGGTAACAAGTGAGGGGGTGTCATGGCTTCAGATCAGAGAGGGCTGGTTAGAAAATAAAATGACATCCTCTCTTCTAATTAGTCCTCCTTCCCAATCACATGCATCAAGATAATCTTGTGGTTTGGGGCCTTAGCCTAGTTTGCAAAGCCCAGTGCTTTATTCTCTTTGTTTCACAGAGCCGTTTTCCTTTCTGTGCTTTAGGCTTGGTTCATTGGCTGCTGTTTCATCCTGGCTGACTATAGCAAAGCCGGTTAACTACAAGGTACTGTGTTTGGTGGTGTCAACTCACCAGACCCAGTTCTCTAAGCAAATGTTTGCAATTTGATGAAAGACAAAGAAGGCATATTTGTCTGTGTAGATAGAGAAGCAGAGCTAGCCATGCAGTTAAGGCCTTACAAAGAACTCGAGGGATCAGTTCTCTAAATTAGAGCTTTTTTAGCTGCACATAATTTTTAGATGAAAAAAGAAGATAATTCAATATGCAAATGTTAGTAAAAACAAACACTTCTATGTTACATTAAAAGAGTTCCTAAAGCAATGGACCTGGGAATCACCAGAGGAATTTTTCCAGACCATAAATATTCCAGAATCTTAAGTGGGGATGGACATTGTAGTTTGAAACAAACAACAACAACAACAACAAAACAAAACGAACAACTCTTCTGAGTGATTTTTATACATTTACCCCTAAACAGTTTGAGATCCACCACCCTAAATTTTTGCTATATCTCTATCACTTACATTATTATAGAACATTCTATCTTGAATCCCTGAAAGTCCTGGCATTTTAAAAGGAAGAACTAATTATGTAAATAACATGTATTGACTACAATAGAAAAAATATTTGCCTTACAAAATTTATTATAAAAATAAAAAAAATATGAGGGCATTGCTTCATAATAAAGCATAAAATGAGATTTGATTCTATTTAAATTAACCAGAAAAAGTGAATTAACTAGCTTTAAATAAGAATACATTTTGGTCTTCTGATCAGTTGAGAATTAATTATTTAAGGTTGAAAAGAAGCAAACATATACTAATTTCCAATTATCTTATTAGTTTATAAGCTACATATTCAGTGCATTTGTTGTAGAATTTTGCAAACAGAAAGACTATGGTGAAGGCACTATTTTGTTTAGTGCACATTTTGATAACTTCAAAAAAACCTAATATATGTATAAAAAATGGGACTCAGAAACATTTAGAAAACCATTTCTCTATAGGAAAAAATTGAAAAATAGTAAACAATGTCTGATGTAGTTGAAGGCAGTACAATTTCTTTTCTCTGGTTTATGGGCCTATGCATTTTTTATTTTAAAATTAAATGAGATTATTATATATTGATTTTATGTTTGTTCGTCATAACTAACATTACTATATATGCCTGTTCACTACAGATATTTTGAGTCAAGTCATGATTATGATGGAGTAAAGAAGAATTTTATGGGGACAGCTGCTTTTCATGACAAATGATTTATAGACATAAAAACAAGAGTAGAAAAAGAGAAACTAAAAAAGACTCCCTTGACTATTACAAATAAAGGAAAAATGATGTGTTGTGAAACAATGTACATACATTTTATAATATACCAGAATTAACATGCCACTATTTTATACTGAAATTAATGTTTATTTTATACTGGAATTGATGTGTGACAAGAAGAAGTTGTCTTCTAAGCCTGTTCAAAGTGTGATGTTCATATATTCTCACATAACTTGACATGGAAAAATAGTGAAGACATTAACCCAGTGCTCCTTTCTCTGTTCAGATCTATCCTTATCAAGTTCCTCTGATTTTCACAGAAATGTTTTGGAAATGACCCAGCAGCCTCTTTCTAATTGACGCTCCCTGTTGTCCATTCATCTGGATTGAAGAAAGACAGCATTTCTGTTCTTGGGTTTTCTTCTGTTGGCCAGAACTTCACATTTAGGAGAAGATTTTTGCCAGATTAAAGAATGACAATTGTTAAACTTCTGCCAGAATGATTTCAGAACGCAGAGATTGGGTGGAGGTTGAATTAGTGATTCTTATTGCATTAAAGATGCCAACAGCTAGATGAGACTTTGTTCAGGAAAAATTAAATAACTTGTATTTATATCTGCATTCTCCAATATGTAATTATTTTCTCCAACTAAAAATGCTCATCTAAAATTACTGTCAGGTCAGTCTGTTATTTCTATAGATTCAACTTCACAGGATTATTACTTTATAAGCCTGCTTTGAACTGGCTGAATTTTATCTGGTGTTAGAAATCCTTGAGAGTTTAGCTGCAGGGCATTGGAGATGATAAAACAATCATGGCAACAATAATTTTAGTTTGTTAGTATCTATTTCTGGCAACTTTTCAGCTGTTCTATACTCATACAAATTATTCACTAATAGAAATCCCTGAAATATGTCTGTGATGAAGGCAAAAGTGTTTCTTGATTTTTTTCCAATCAACATTTTCTCTCAGAACCAGTATCCTAAAAATATACAGAAAATTCCGTTTAGATGAAACTGCCGCTGGTGAACTCCATAACCAGCAGACAATCACAAAAACTCTTTGTGGACAGCACTTTTTGAAAAACCTATTTATTTAATTAAATGTTAGAAATTTTGTGTTTTAACAAATTACACTATATGCAGCAGTGTCTGACAGCCTTAAACTAATCATAATTGCTAATATTAATAACAACAATGTGACAGTCAGGATAGGCTAGGTTATGCTGCAATAAGAAGAACCCTCCCCTTCCCCTCCCCCCACCCAAGTCTTAGTGGTTCACAACAACAAAGTTTTGTTTCTTGCTCACAATACATGTCCACTATCATTAGTTGGGGGCTCTGCTCCAGGTTTTCTTCATCTGGAGCCAAGCTGATGGAATCTCCCCTGTCTAAAGATTTGTTGATCATGTTGGTAGGGAGAAGAAAGCCTCCAAAGCAATACACATTAGTTTTGCTCACATTCCATTTAAGACAGGAGAATAGGGTGTGGAGGCAGAAAACCTAAGGCAGATTCATGCTGATTTCTTAGAACTAAATAGAAAGGAAAACCCCAACTTTCCACGCCGAGGTAACAAGAGGAACAGAGGCTGCTCTGTTTGCATATTGCCCCCCACCATACGTTTGCATAAAGTGCAACATTTGTAACTTCACTTCAGTCTCTGATTGGTTGCTTTCCACAACCAATCAGACTGATCGTGGGCCACTACTTCATTTGCATGAGGTGAAAACTAAGCAGCCAATGGCAGACCTGGGGTATTTGGACCCCAGTAGATTCTGTAACTGGGCTCTTGAGTCCCTGTGCTCCGCTGGCTCCCACCCTGACGAATGTACTTTCATTTTCAGTAAATTTGTGCTTTTGTTGCTTCATTCTTTCCTTGCTTTGTTTATACATTTTGTCCAATTCTTTGTTCAAAACACCAAGAACTTGGACACCCTCCACTGGTAACACAAA
The DNA here is from genome assembly GCF_003255815.1 of Theropithecus gelada. Lineage (NCBI taxonomy): Eukaryota > Metazoa > Chordata > Mammalia > Primates > Cercopithecidae > Theropithecus > Theropithecus gelada. The sequence continues at coordinate 26,608,007 of NC_037680.1, read as the reverse complement.
ATCGCACGCCTCTGCCCAATTTCAAGGGGCAAGGAAATGCAATGTCACTCTGGGTCTAATAGAAAATCTTGACTCTTGGTGAACACAGTCAATATGAATATTCAGAAAACAAAAACGAAAAAGTCAAAACATCATTTACTATTCCCTCACTAGGGAAATGAGATAGGATATAGAGCAGAGGATATTAATGGAAAAATGAAAAAGTCTAAACGTAAAAAGAGAATGTAATGGATAGACATATAAGAAAGTGCTTCCTGGCTGGGTGCAGTGGCTCATGCCGGGAATCTCAGGACTTTGGGAGGCCGAGGCGGGCGGATTACCAACAGAAGTTCGTGACCAGCCTGGCCAACATGGTGAAACCTCGTCTCTACTAAAAATAAAAAATTAGGTGGGTGTGGTGGTGGGTGCCTGTAATCCCAGTTACTCAGGAGGCTGAGGTAGGAGAATCCCTTGAACCTAGGAAGCGGAGGTTGCCATGAGTCAAGATCGTGCCGTTGCACTCCAGCCTGAACTACAAGAGCTAAACTCCATCTCGGGGGCGGGGGCAGGGGCGGGGAAGTAAGCACTTCCTTTATCTTTCCCCTTTAAACAGCTGCCTCAACCCAAGTACAGCTGCCTCACACCTCTGTCTCTCTCTTTCTCTCTCTGTTTCTCTTTTTTCTTGTGAATCTTCATGATCCTCTGCCTTGGGAAGGGTTCAGTGCTAATGGTTTTCAGCTGAAGATGTTGCAGCTTCGGTCATTTAGTCTTGTCCAGGCGCTAGCAGTCTGCCCAGGTATTCTCAGATGCAAAGACAGCAGGAGAAAAACTACATCACAAAACCATCAGCACTTTGGGAAGAACATCCAAATGTGCATTTCAGAAGTATTTGTGAGTAATTCCATCTTTCCATAGAAAGGAGAGTGTAGGAGCAGATTGTTAGGAGAAAAGGCATACAAATTTATTTAATGTGTATACCCTGGAGCCTTTAGAATGAAGATCCAAAGATATAGGAAGAATCGTCCATTTTAACGCTTAGGCTCAGCAAGCTATGGACAGGGTTGTGTAAAAATATGGACAAAAACGGTGTGATCCAATGCTAATGGACTGAGTAGAAAACCCAGCAAGGCTTGTCTGTCTAGATTCTGCTTGGCCTCTCTGAGCATGTGTTCCTTTCTTCTGGGCCCTGTCTGGAATGGAGGTCTTTTGGCCTACAATCAAACAAGATAGGTCAAATAATTTCTTTATGGCCAGTTTTTACACAGAAAGGCAGAGGGAAAATTAGAGTGATATATTTAGGTTTCATGTCTGGCTTAGGGGAAGCCAGATTGACCCACCTTGGGGAAGAGAGATTCTAGTTCCTGTGGCTAGCCTCGAGGAAGAATGGGACTGAGACAGGAGGGCAGGAGAAAATCAAAGAAAAACTTGCTTCTTTGGCTGCTTCTGAGTCCTTTATTTTGAGGTATTGTTTTCTGAGTCCTGATAAGAGCCAATTCTATTGATTGGGGATCTCTGGAAAACATAACTGGGCTCCTCAGTTCAAGTTACTAAGCTCCTACTATACAGTAGGAGTTTGGAATCCCATTTCCTTGGCAATCATTCTCCTCCCTTGGTACAAATTACACAAAAGATTAATGAAGAAAAGCATGACATCCTGGAAGTTTCTCAGTAACTATGGCACTGCATGGACTCTCACCTCCCTCTCTGTTTCCTCTTGTCTCCCTAGCTACACCATCTGTGCATCCTTGGTAAAGAATCATAGAGGAAAACAGATGAAGGAGAGGGGCGATATTAGCTCTGATCCTTAGTTTAATGAGTGAGGACCCTGAATCTCAGGAAGATTACGTGTCTTGCCCACTTTGAATAGAGGCACCAGGCCTCAAACTCAGATCTTGCAGCAACAAGTTCAATGTCTTTTTCCACCACACTGATCTAACGGATGTCTAGGGACCTTGGTGTTCAGGTCATCCAAATAAATTTAAGCAAAAGGTGAGTGTTGAGAAATCAAGGTGTAGATGATCTTCCCAAAGCAAATTGACTTCTTTTGTGATATTAGGTGGATGTGGGTGTTTCCAAGGAAGAACAGGCTACTTTGGGCCTCTTGATTTGGAAAAAAAAATCACAAAGTTGAAGTTACCTCCGAATTACCAAGCAAAATGAACTCAGTGTTGGGGGAGCTCAATGCTAGAAGGTCCTAATAGGTACTTTAAGGGAGAAATGGTAGCACCCAGAATACTCATTTTCTCAAATTGGGAAAACTAATTTTACATGTTTATTCTGATTAAAAAACCCTGCACTTGTGACACTTTCTACTTAAACTAGATTATTTTCTGAAACTATTGATGAAAAGAAAGGAAGAAATGATTGAAAAGTGAATCTGAAACCCTAGCAATTCATTATTGGTCACTTTTTGAAAACAGTGTCCAAATAAATGGCACTTAGCTATAAACTTTCACTAACAATACATGTAAATGTTGATTTTTCTTTAATGATGAAAGCCAAACCCTTTAAGAACATCTTCTCTTTTTTCTCTTAACAATTTCTTTTTTGGCAGTTTTTTTATTCTTTGTGGGAAACAAAGAGCCTCAGTGACAGTATCTGCCTGTCTGTAAATGTGGGCGGGCCAAAGACCCTGGCAGCAAATGCCATTGCCATGAATACCCTACCCTCTTGTATCAAAATGTGAATATCAGAGTATTCAATAGGTGAGTTCCAGACCAACCAAGGAGTCAGTTAATCCACAAGTCTTTATTGAGTGCTTTTTGTAACTTGGTATTTCCTGAAATAAGTAAGCCATTGCCCAGAGGTGGGCACCTAGAGTTAATATTGTGTTGTCAATGTTGGCGTTAATGGTGTTGTCCTAACTGCTCTCGGCTTGTAAAATGTTTCCTCCAGTGTACATGTAGACTTGTTGATGATGGTACTTGAGTATCCTTGCCAAGGAGAGCAGAGGGCAGAACAAAGCCATTCCTCTTTGGTATGCCTGATGTTCCATCAGTCAGAGCCCCCCAGGAAAAATCCCGTGTACAATGGCAGGGCATCCTAGTTTCCTAGGAGGCAATAAATATGACAACTGTTGTTTTCCTGACAGGCACAGAAGCAATCCCTCTCTCAACACCAGTCAGTGATAGTGTTAAAATGGATACTCCACAGTGTTTTGAGCCTGGAAGCTGCATTAGGCAGCTGCTTGAGGTAATTAGGAACTGGAAGGCAACTTTCTAAAGGCATCCAACAAGAGAATGGAACATTCATAGGAGTGAATGGCTCTCAGGGATGACAGAAGAGTTGGCTGAAAGCAAGGCTAGGGTTCCCAAGGGAATTGCTGCTGGTGTGTAAAAATAGACACTTGTAGCTTATGTCTAACTGCCTATAGTTGGGTTACAAGTTCTTGGATGATTTTAACATCCACACCAGACTCCAGTGCATTGACAAGAGTTAGAAACACTGTGGCTAATGTCTAGGTCGCATTCTGAGGAAGCATTTCCCCAACTTGTTCTTTCCCTCGGCCCCTGCTAATTTAGCACCTGAGCTCTCTAAGTTATGCATTTCTTCCGTATTTGGTTTTTAAATATGTGCCAACACTCTGGATTCTGAAAAGTGCCTGAAGGAACATTGAATATTCTTTTGACTACTGTATTATTCCTTCCTGACAATCCTGATAAGATTATCTTGAATGCAGGCAAAACGAAAGAAGTTATATTTTTCTTGTACAATCTGTAATTTAAAATGCTGGGGTGGTCTGTACATGGCTCAAGAATCATTTTTCACTGCCCTTCAATTGACACTTTGCAGTCATTAGGATGGCAAGATATGGAAAGGATTTTTGTGAGAGCCCCTTCCCTTGTGGTTAAAGGTGGGGGTCTTCTGCCACAGTGAAATGAAGCAGGAGCTGGGTTCAAGGCCTTTGCTGCTCAGACAGTAGACATGAGGCTTCCGTGGAAAGTCTGTTAATATGGCTCTCTCCTGACCTGGAACACCCTTGCTGTTCAAGTCTCAGGCTCCCCTTGTGTTGAGACTATCAGTGGTAATAAATCCAGCTCTACTATATGACGTGAATTAATTCCCAGCAGAGACTCTAATTTCCCCATGCCCCAAACCTGATGGGCACCATGTCTCTAGAGGGAAGGTGCTAGATGATTAATTCATCTGTAGATTAATTAATTGAGCTGCCTCAACCCAAGTACAGTTAAAGCTGATCCATCTCACACATGTGTTCAAACAAACCCACACTCCTAGAAAAAAATGACCAATTGTATATTACTGGGGAAAACAGTTTCCTGGAAGGATACTCAGCCTCAAAAAATCAGGGATTTTCTGGGAAATGTGAGAAACATGTGCACCCTGAATTAACATTTATGTCAAGTGCTGGGCTATCAACCTCTGCAGGTGCTGTTCCATTTCATTCTCACAATAGTCCCTGGGAGGTAGGTGCTACTGACATTGTCCTTCAGAGCTGAGGAACCCCAGGCTCTGTTGAAGCTGCCAGTGGCTTGCCTCGGGTTATTCAAATCGGTGGCTGAACCAGGTTTTGAACCAAGTTTCATCCTGATTTTGGTGCAGTCTGTTTTGACACTGCTCTGCACAGCCTACCTTTATTTTTACTATAGAAACAAGACAGAAGTTGGAGTGCCTGGATTCCCTCCTGCCTGGATAAAACAATTAGCCCATAATCATTGGTTCATCTTCTCCCTCCCTTGCACCCAGATGGGAATCTCCTTGTGGAAGGGACTAATCTTATTTATCTTGTCTCTCTAACACCTAGCTCAGAGCCCGGTAGTTAAAACACACTCAGTAAATAAATATTTGAGGAAATGAATGGGAATTAAACATCTGAGCAGAATGCTTAGTAGGAGGAAAGAGGAAGAGGGAAGGGCTGAACATAATTCACCACCCTCCTGTGTAAATGGGAATTGACCAGTTAAAACAGCCTGTGTGAGCTAACTCAGGCTGTGGAAAGATGACACGAGACTTGCTGTGAGGAACGGGCCACTCATGGTGGGAAAAGAATCACACTAATAGCAGCTCTGAGACCTTGAGGGAAGGAGAGGCAAAGGGAGACATCCATAGGTATCAATAGGTGTGTGTTGTGGCTGCTGCTGTAAAAATTCTCTCTGTTAGGCTCCAGAGTAAGATTATAGAGGGCAGCCATCTTGTCATTATCAAAGGCAAGTGAAACTGGAGCTTAATGACATGAGTGTTCAAAGGGCAGTGGAAGAGGGAACAATGTCATTAGAACAGGTAAAAAGGGGGCCTGTGAAAGGGGTGCTTTTAAAAGCTGATAGTGTAATGAGACTAATAGATTTAATGGGCATGGTAAATAGGGTGAGACAAGGCCTATTGTGGAGTGCTCAGCCAACAGTGTCTCACAAAGAATGATGGATTAAGAAGAGCGGGGGAAAGAATGAAATTGGAGACCCAAGGAAACAAAGAGGATATGAGAAGCAGTGGTAAGGAAGAAGTGCAGCTGAAATTGCAGGGTGAGTTCTTTAGTCAAGCCTACGAAGAAAGGGATTGACTAACCAGTGCAAGAATAATTCATGATGACAATAATCATTGATGAGTTGGGGGTGGAATGTGTCCTTAGGATATAGCATATCACAGACTAACAGGACTGGAGAACAGTTTGTCTATCCCCGCTGCAGGGCTGTGTTTAAGTATTGCCTCTTCCATTTTATATGTATGCAGCATTATCTATCTATCTATCTATCTATCTATCTATCTATCTATCTATCTATCTATCTATCTATCTATCTATCTCGCTATCTATCTATCATCTATCTATCATCTATCTCTATCATCATTTATTCCCACCTATCTCTATATATGTATACATATATATATATATCTATGCATGTAACATATACATAGATATATATATGTGTAGGGGTGTGTGTGTGTGTGTGTGTTTGTGTGTATCTCCATTTTATATTTATAGGTTCGATAAGAAAAAAAAAAACACAAGAAGTCTCTAGGGAAGATTTTTATAATGTCTTTCCATGGCATGTTTTTATTCTTTTATTCCCACGAACTGTACTGTAGGGAATTTTGTTCCCAGATATAATCCTGTAGACTATCAGTAGTGGAAGAGAACAGCTGCTCATGACAATCATCCAGCCACCCTGATGAATGGAGGCTGTTACTGTCAGTCTCTCCTTTTCTCTGATTTTTATTGAGCAGCTCTATGAAGCTCCTGTTCTTCGCTCTCTACAGCTATATCCACTCAGGCAAGTTTCTCTTTCTGATGCTCAACACAATCAAAGAGACACACCTAGTGGCTCATGGCCAGCTCATCTATCTCTACTCCAATCTTTCCAAATGTGGCCAGTCCTGTGAAAGCTTGACGGAAGCCAGATGGGGATGACACTTCATGTTTTTGTATAGAGTGAGAGAAGGCGCATTTCAGCGAAGACATTGCTTTTCAGAGGATGCATCAATTCCGGAGCAATTTTTCTAGGATAACAACAATGTTTGAGGTTCTACTGCACCATTTTGGGGACATCTCTAGGCAGATTTAGAAAGAGCAAATTGGTGGGGGCTACTTGCTAGACAAGGTCAGTGGAGTGAGTGTGGGAAGGAACAGCACATATCTGGAAGACAGGATCAGAGAATTTCTCCCAGTTCCTTCACTTTCACTATACTGCTTTGCTGTTTCTCCTCCTCCCTTCAGTCATATGCCTTTGGTAGGAATCATAGAATCAAGAATGTTGGACTATCTGTGTTATCTTGGATTCCCTAGACTTAACCAAGACACAGATAATCAGCCTCAGATAACAGAAGACCCAACCCAAAATGGCTTAAGCAATGAGTAAATTAATTAGTTTCCTACCAAGAAGTCTAGAGGGCTTCTTGTTAGGATACATTCAGAGTTATTATTACCTTCAGTGGCTCATGAAGAAGTTATGCTCTCACCATCCTTTTGCTCAGCATATTGATTTATTCTTTTTCTTTTTTCTTTCTTTCTTTCTTTTTTTTTTTTTTTGAGACCAGACTTTGCTGTTTCCCAGGCTGGAATATAGTGGTCTGACCTGATCATGCAGCTTTGACCTTCTGGGTTCAGGTGATCCTCCCACCTCAGCCTCCAGGGTAGCTGGGACTACAGGTGCACACCACCACGCCTGATTAATTTTTTGTAGTTTCCATAGAGACAAGGTTTTGCCACATTGCCCAGGCTGGTCTTGAACTCCTGGACTCAAACCATTTACCTGCCTCAGCCTCTCAAAGTGTTGGGATTACAGGTGTGAGCCACTGCGCCCTGCTGATTTATCTTCTTACAGTGGTTATCTTTATGGTCTCAAGCTAGCCACTGGAGATAATTCCAAGTTCCACATTTCTCCTTGAACGTTTATTTTTGAGAGGGAAATACACTTTTCCAAAGTCCCCCATTGACTTCCTATCTAGCTTCTTTTCACCAGTCCATTGTTAAATCAGTCACTGACCAGGAGAAAGGAAATACCAGCATTAGCTTAGATCAATCATGATTTGCTACCTAGGGTTAGTGGGGGGTTCCTCATCTCTTTGGGACCTGTGGCTGTGGATACCTGGAATAAAATTTGGGATCTGTAAGTAAGGAAATATAAAAGGAGGAGGCGCAGAGTGTAGGGGTTTGGTAAATCCTGTTGAGTGGGCAACAATAATGTCTTTTGGAGAAAATTTGGTCCAATAACCAGGCAGTTCATGTGTGTGATTAGGCTTATGTTTTTGGTGAATGATATGATGTTTCAGAGTCAATGTAAGCCACTATTCTGGGTTATTTAGATTAGAAGGTTGAGACCAAGTTTCCCTTAGCATTCATTTAATCTTTTATGCATTTGTGTGTGTATGTGTGTGTGTTTATAGTTGCTGACTAAAACAAGCCCTGATTAGTTATCTTTTAAGCACTTGATAGTCTCAAAATACATAGGTAAAAGAAGTTAAATGGTAATTGCAATTCTCCTAATTAATGAAAAGCTAGTACTAATATCTTTATTCTTAATGATGAAAATGTAGCTATATGACTTAAAAATTGTCACTTTATTAGTAAAATCTTAGAGATTATAAAAACAACAATCTATCAAATATAGTAATAGCTACTATTTAATGATTACCTTCTATGGGCCAGGAACTACATGAAACATTTTACATGTATTATCTCAGTTAGTTTTCTCCTGAATTTTGCAAGATAGATAGCATGTTTTTCATATTATTGATGAAGTAACTGAAGTCCAAAGAAGCTAAGTTGCCCAGAGCGTAAATCCAAGAAAGAAGAGTCTATTAATCCTTTTTCACATTGGTATACAGAACTACCAGAGACTAGGTAATTTATAAAGGGAAGAGGTTTAATTGACTTACAGTTCTGCATGGCTGAGGAGGCCTCAAGAAATGTACAATATGGTAGACAGCAAAGGGGAAGCAAGGCATGTCTTACATGGTGGCAGGAGAGAGAACACGAAGTGGGAGGTGTTACACCCATTTAAACAATCAGATATCATGAGAACTTACTCACTATCATGAGAACAGCAAGGGGAAAATCCACCTGCATGATCCAATCACCTCTCACCAGACCCCTCCTCCAATCTCCATGAGATTTGGATGGGGACACAAATCCAAACCATATCAAAAAGGTAATATGGCATAAGGGTTAAGAGATATTACACAGATATAGAAGCAAATCCTGGCTCCCACTTACTGTGACCTTGGCCAAGTTACTAAACTCTCTGTCTCAGTTTTCTCCTCTATAAAATGACTTAACTCAATAATTATTAACTATTAATGATTACAACTAAGTGACAGAGCCAGGATTTGAATGCAGGGCTTGCCAGCTGCAGATCTTGCATCCTTTCCCTATGACATGCTAAATACAGGGCCTAGCAATGCAAACACTAAGCTAAATTGCTACATTAAGCTTTGTGTCATTGAATAACAGAAAGGCACACTTTTCCAAGAAACATTTTGGTTTAACAGTAAGAAGTAACATGGAAACATTCCACACTGAGAAATTCTTTCATTATTTTTGTTGCTTTTCATCCCTCCACTTATAATATTGTGAGAAATTACACAACCCAGAGACAATTAGTTATTATTAAATAAAAATGAATCACTCATATATGTTGAGGAAGGACTAATCTTTGAGCTTATTGAGACTCATGAGGACGGAGCTATCACAATTCCTAGGCATGGTATTTTAGCTCTACAATTCATTGCCCTGTTATTGCTAAATCTTTCTTCAAGATCTGACTATGAAAGTAGATATTTCCTTTTTTTGTCAATAAATACTATTTTAGTATAGGATTCAAGTTTTGCTCTTATTTCAGTTTGAGCATTTCTTCCTGAGAAGCAACCAGTGAAGATTATACACATGAGTATCTGGTACTGTTTTCCCTCCAGAGCAGGATCACTGAGAGCTGACAGTGTTATTGTGTCTAACTCCCAGGCCACCGAGGGGGATTCTGGGGGCACAGGCTGCTACGTGATTTATTCCCGAATCTCATTCCTAGCTTTGTGTCCAATTCCTGCACCCATTTTTCCCCTTGGAAAGTAGGAGATGTCTCTATCATATGGGGAACAAATTCAGATGAAAGGAAGCTTTTATAGAGCCCTTGTCTGACACTGTGTGCCTAGTCTGGGAAAGAGTATATCTCTTCATTCTCGGTGCCACACAATTTACATCTTTCTCACCCTCGTTTAATCTCTCTGAGTTCCTTAGATAACATCTATTAGATAACATCCCATTGCCACCTCCATGTATGCCCTTCCTTGTCTTCTTTTCTTAGTTGTCTATTTTGTCCACATTTCCAGCCCTCACATCTATGACATCTTATTACAAAGCCCTGTTCTACTTCTTCGGGGTAAGTAGCTATGTTCTTCCTCACTGTTCTGCTCGTAGGCCTCTATTTGATTCTACTCAAGTTTGCCTATGACATTCCTGGGATCCATCTAAGGGTCTCATGCATACTTACCTTTCAACTGGGATATAACTCTTAAGGTGAGGTTCAGTTACACCACTGGGCATCATGTTCCAATTGTCTTTTTATTCCAGTGCCTACCATGCAGTTGTAGTAGGTGTTCGACTCATGTTTTATAATTCAGATTCTTCTGCTTTCTTCCTCCTTTCTTATTCAAATGAAGGTGGACCATAAACCTGCCCTAAATAATGAAAATATAATCAAATGTGGAAAAGGATTCAGATTCCATCAAAGGAAAAAAGGGGGTCATAATTCATTGTAATTTACCACAATACCCTTCTCTGAACTCCATAATTATTTATGGCTTCACTAGCTTCACTGGTGCTTTGGTTATGCTAGGGTTGTAATTATTTAGCCTTTTGTGTACGTGTCTTGGCTCTCTTATCAGATTGTCAACCCCTGGAGGGAGGTCTCCAACAGATCGTCCAACTCAGTTCCCAGCACATTCTGTATGGTGAATGGTTGTGCTGATAATGAGGTGAGGGGATACCAGAGAAGGAAGGTGAGTTGAAGCTCAGTGGGAAATAGAACCCCTGTGTGAGGCCCATTGAACCCGTCTAGGCCACCCCTGTGTTCTCAATGGGCATCTAAGTAGGAGCTCATTCCCTCATGGGTTGGGGGTGTGTATCATGGATTCCTTGAACTAAATTACCTGTTCACTAACTCATCCCATACCATGAGTAGTGGTAGGGGCTGCTTAAATCCCCAGGTCACTGTGGGACTGGCCCCAGTTCTCAGTTTCCACTGACTTCAAAGTGAATTCCCTCTAATCAGGTATGGAGAGAAACACCCACTGGTGCAATTTCAGCAGGGCCTCCAGGTGGTCGATTTGGCTTCTGATTACATTATTTAAACACTATTTCACAAAGGAGGTGATTTGGCATCACACTAATGCAAGCTTGAATTCACTGCCCATGATTTGAGTTTGCCAGTGTAAAGTAATTCTACAGTAACGGTCTTTACCACATCAGCCTTTTTATGTTTAAATTTGATGTTAAATTTTTAAAATCTCAGGAGAAGAAAAAAGAAGAGAGCCTAACACATTTTAAGAAACCACAAACACCTTGTGAAAAGTCAACTTGTAAAATCCCAGCTGTTAAAGTGGCAAATTTAGCTCTTTATACCTGCAGTAGGTATGAATGCATGGGCATGTGTGTGTACACACACATGTTTTGGACTTATTTCTGTAGGGACAAAATGTCCAGGGACAATAGATCAGGGTCTGTATATATCACTTTTTCTTTTTGTGACCATCCCATGGCAATTGGATATTCTGGGAAAGCTGTTTCACTTTTTTTTTCAAGTCTTAGTCTCTCATATCTAAAATATGAGGATGTGACTATGTGTTTCCTAAGGCTCTTTCTAGCTCTCTCTTTATAATTAATTATCAGTAATATAGAAAAATTATGAAAAGCTTATTTTCAGAAGGTGTTGCCTGGACCAAAAATAAGGAATGATGACCAGTGGCTAAATTTTGACCTGATGGAGTAGCAGAGGAGTGGATGCCAACTTATTGTTATGGACTGAGTGTTTGTGTCCCCAAAATTCATGTGTTAATATCTAATTCTTAATGTGTTTTTATTAGAATGTAGTGCCCTTGAGTGAGATGACTGGGTCAGGAGGCCTCCACCCTCATGAATGGGATTAGTGCTCTTATAAATGAGACCCCAGAGAGCTCTCTCATCCCTTCCACAATATGAGGACACAACAAGAAATGGCTGTCTGCAAACCAGGAAGTACACCCTTACCAGACACCAATTCTGCCACTGCCTTGATCGTGGGCTTCCCAGCCTCCAGAACTGTGAGAAATAAATGTTGGTTATTTATAAGCCAACTGAGGCTGTGCCATTCTGTTACAGCAGCCTGAATGGACTAAGAAACTTAGTGACAGTGCTCTCTCATCTCTCATTCTGCCTCTGCAAATTGCTCCACAAATGCACTTATTGTCCCCCCTCTTCCATTCTGAATTTCTTTCTCTCCATTTCTTATTTATTCACTCATCCATTTGCAAATATTTTCAGCCATAACCTGCAGAAGAGACTTCCCTCTGCCCACTCTCAGTTTCCTTACGTGGAAAATGATGGATTTGGTCGAGGTGGAGTCTCAGGTTCCTGGCAGCACTAACATTCTTTAACTCCATGGAGATCTTCCCTCCATAAGCCTGTCAGGATGAAGAGCCGATCCAATCCTTCACCCTCTGTGCATTTGTTCTGCCTACAGGTGCACTGTTTTTCCTGGTATGCTTTCTCAGATGGCAGCAGAGCAAAGAATGAGGTAACTGCTGAGGATTGGCTGCCAAAACCTTCTGTGGGAAAACAGAGTTTTCCGAATTGATATTTCTAGGAATGATTAAAGAAAAAAAAAATAGATGCAGCTCAACTTGGCAAGGTTAACGGAATAGGCAGCAGGCTCTTGGGCTCAGCTGCCAGTGTGACCTCAAATAAACCAGCTTTGCCTGACAGGACACCTGGCAGGAATGCAGGCTGCAGAGTGGCCCACAGGCTGCAGGGATGACATGGAGGCAATGGAGAGCTGGAGAACTGTTGGTAGAAGATGCGAGGGATGTCTCTAGTGGACTCCAAGTCAGTACTAGCCAGAGATGACCACTAATGACATCAGAGATGAGGAAATGTGTCAGGACAACTTCTCTGAGCACTGGGGAAGTATGGTAAATTGTTGACTCTTAGCTCTGGCTTCTTTCAAATCTCATTTTAAGTGTCTTCAAGAAGAATTCCTCTTCCTTCTGGTTTCCCTGGAGATTGGTGTACAATGGACTGAGCCACCTATCTGGGGAATTCTTCATCTTTTAGTATCTTGTTAATATTTTCTTTGGTATCATGTACTTTCTGACTTTTAGCTGTGACATCTTAGTTGTAGTTTATACAAGTGGATTAGGTGGAGAATAGGAATGCAAGGAACCTGGCCCTTTTTTAACTCTAGTTGACCTCTGTTTGCTAAGCAAATTCTCGTCTAATGAGAATTCATTCAAAGGCCTGAGAACTAGAGAGATATTATTAGAGCTGGAAAGAACTGTCAAGGATAACCTAACTTGGACCATCTCTTCATGGATGAGGGCAACACCGTGTGTCTGCTCGAGAGAGCCAGAAACAGAAGCCACAGCTTCCGAACTCCAGGTCACTTTTACCCCACCATCTTTATCCTTTCGATAAAAAAATAGCAAACATGCTATTTGTGAGTGTAGAATAAGTAGATGGTCTTTTGGATATGTCAGGAAAGAGGTAGGCTGAGTGAAGGAGGATATATGTTAGAGAAGAGTTCCCCAAAGTGAAGTTGGAGCTGGGTTTAGAAAAAGTTGAATTTTAAAAACTGCTTTGGGATACATATAATCGGCACTAAAAGAGGCCTTACCAACCTTCCTTTTACAGTTGGGGAAACTAAGGATCAAACAGGTGAGGTGATTTTTGTACTCCCTGGAGAGGTAGCTTCATATATACAATATTTTAAATTATTTCCCAATTGTTATGATTTGGCTTTTGAACCAGTTTCCTTTTCCCTATATTGACTGAGACTTGCCAATCCTTTCATTTATTTACTTATTTATTTATGTTGGAAGCAGACTCCTATCACCTTTGCTTATTTATCATTTACTGAATTTCTTCTACTTCTTTTTCTGTTTTTCTTGTCCCTTTTTAAAAGATGCAAACCCAGTTAATGTACCTTAATCCAGATCCCATGATCCTTCGTAGACAAAGCAAATGAAGTCCTCGCCTGTCTGTTGGACCTGCATGGCTTGCAGCAAGAGCATTTTGGTGCTCTGCCATGCACACATTCCTGTCCCATTGGCCACCCTTTCCAGCCTTCCTAGCAAAAGTGTATTTTCAGACCTTCTATCACTTTGCAATTTTTATTCCCCTAGGTGTACTTGCCTGAACTATTTTTTCACGCCAAACTTCAGTGGATTTCCTCCCCTTGTTTTCAAGGCCCTTTGGCCTCCAGCTGTTGGAGACAAACACTATTGTGATCTCATAGCAGGACTGATTTAACTGATAATTCGCAAAACAATCTGGAGCAATCATCACCTTTCACTCATGACTTCTCTGTTCCACATTTTCTCCTCAGAGGCCATAGATTTGGCTAAAGTTTTCTTGTCCCAAAGTCTGTCAATATCTGGCTCCCAAGCCCGCACTGTGTGTATAATTATCTAAAGGCATTTCTGGGCCTTCACATTGTTTTCCACTCTTCTGCTTTCACTTAAATATTGCTTCTCTTCTTAGACATTCCCCTTGCCTCTCCTGCTGGGTTGATGATGTGTGCCCCAGTTCGCTAGTATTTAAGATGCAAAAAGCTAACCTGGTTTTAAGAGCAACAGAAAAGTGGTTCTACAGATCTACCTGATATTGTTTGGGTGGGGGAACCTAACTGATGCCAGGAGGAATTACTCTAAATGTCAATGGCTTTTGATGAGTATAGGTGGAGATTAAAATAACCCAGGCAGCTCCTTTCTCAGCACAGCTTCTTTGGGTTTAGGCACACTAGTCCTGTGAAATCCTCTGTACCTCTTCTACCCATCCACAGCCAAACCTGCAGAACTCTTTGCAGTTCTCCCACCTGTGCCAGCTCTGTGGGATCCTCTGCCCCTTTCCCATCCCTGGCTCCACTCAGCTGCCTGGATATGTAGATGGCTTGAAGTGCCTATGTGGAGCAATGTGCATTTTTGTTTATTTTCATTTATGAATTGCTTTTAAGTATGAACTTCTCTCTCTCTCTCTCTCTGTTCCAAACTACAAAAGAACCTAGATCAGATAAAGTAGGTACAAGTCATCACCATTTTGCTCCTTGTAGAGGTATTATGAAGTCTCTAAATCCTTCCACTTTTCTTTTTTTGAAGTTAGATGACAGAGGACAAAGCACATCAGTAACATCTCTGTTCCATGGAAATCACTCTTATCTATTTTGAGTTATCCTTGAAACACAAATTATATTCTCAGTAAGGTTCTCTGTTTACCAAAGGACTTATCTCAATGACTCTGCTTACAGGTCCTTCGTTTTTTCCATAGTTAAGGATTTCATCTGGGGGCCAAGTAATCAGGGTATCTTATTGGAGAGGTTCTCCCTAGTTTGCCCAGGGCCATTGGTCCAATGAAAATGCTTTTCTAAAATTTATTGTCAAGGCAAGCTATGAAACACATGAGCTCTGTCTACAAATTAATACTTATATTAAACTCACAGATATTAATATCAATGTGCTATCACATTTGTCTTCCCAAGTATGCTACTCTTCCCATGAACAAAAAAATCGCATTTCTTTTCATTTTTTTACTTATGACATGATTTTCAAGACCCATTGCTAACCTGGTTTCTCTTCACTATGACACAGTGTATGTTGTCTACATCCTCTCCAAGCATCCCCATAAGTCATATTTAGTTTTACTTTTCCTCAAAAAAGAAAGCCATCAAGTAACAATATTATTTTAACTTCAATAAGAAATCAAATATTTCTCAACATTTACATTTATTGTTGCCTGGAGAGAACTCTTCTAAGATGCATTTTTAAAAATTCCTAGAGGATAAGTTGGGTCCAAATGTCCATCTGATCTGATCCTGATAGAACTTGAAATTCTTGCATAAGAAGAGAGGAAGCTAGAAGATAGAAGAGGATGAGAGAAATTTTGAGACCATTGACTTCCTGTCTGCCTGGCGCTAGTACATTAGCCCTTATCAAAGTTAGAAGAGCTGGTACAACACAGCCATTGTAGGTATTGGATCAATACCTGGCAAGCAGCCTGAAGGTCAGATAAAGTACTTAGGCAGGCAGTTTGCCAGGCTAAAGAGATGTCAAGAAAATCAATTAGACTCTAAAGAAAGAGTAGCAAGCTAACTAAAAAATCCCATCTTGAAAGGCTCGCTGTATTTCAAAGGTAGTTTATATGCATTCACAGTATCTTTATCTTGTTTGTAAAAGTACATTTGCTAAGCAATTAAAACTATCCTTGGGTCACCTGAGGTCAACTCACAAAAGATTGTAAACACCTGCACAATCCTAGATTAGAAATTGCTACAAAGGATGGGGATTTAATCAAGTTCTTTTCAGAGTATAAGATTACATAACTTTCGATTAATTTGTTCTTTTTCTATATTGATTACTTTATGTGCATTTGGAATGCCAAAGATGCCCTTGCTTTTTGAGTGGTGAGAGACACCATGGACTCTGAGTACTACAGTGATGCCAGGTAGTTTACTTAGTAAGTTGCAGCCATCTCAAATCGAAAAATAGAAGGGGAAAAACAGGACTGATTGCTTTGGTAAATTTTTTCATCAGCAAGCAAAAGAAAGAAGCATAATGCTTACTGTGTGAAAGGCAGAAGTATTCTTGCTATTTGTTTACCAGTGAAATCTTTTTGTTATTTATATAGTCCCTTCTCTGTCCCAGGGACCTTGTGGGCATATTTTGGTATAAATAACGTGATGACACTCTATTTATCCCGGGTCTTATGATTTTCCTGGTATTGTTACATAAGACTGACAGATAATTTGTAGTACATATTTCTTGACTTCAGGGAAATTTTGTTCAGTCTGGTGGGAGAAATAATATTTAGACCATTTCAATGCTCTGCCAATATAAATTTATTCATAAAGGATAATTATCAAGGGCAAATGTATTGAGCCAGGTACTGTGCTAAATGCTGGGTGGAGGTACTGCAATGAACCAAGCAAATGGATCTCTGCTCTCATGGAGCTTACAGTCTAGTGAGGGATACAGGCAAGAATCAAGCAATCTAAAACAAAGAAACAACTAAACATTGCGATGTGTACCCAAGGGAAAAAATAAATAAAATGTGGAAGGTTTAAGCTTATCGTAAAGATTATAAAGATGGGGACAGCAGCGAGCATTTCAAGGAAAGGAGACAGCCAGCACAAAGGGTCTCAGGATGTGGGGAAGTCAAGGGGTGGATCACACAGGCTCTGGCAGGCCATACAACTCATCACCACACAAGACCACAAAGTTTCCTTTCTTTTTAAAAATCTTTATATTTCTTATCCATGGTTGATAAAGAACCACAGATGACTAATTACAAGAATAATAAACAGCAATATGTGTTATTTTAGGTTTTGGAGAACTTAAGATTTATGTATTTGAAGGGTCTTCTGGGTCCCTGTCTCTATAGGTCTTTAATTCCAATAGGTGAACCTAACTGACCTACACTTTTACCCCTGGGTGTGATGCAGACAGAAGGCAGAAGAGCTACCCTTACTCACCCTGCTCAGCACTGAGTTCGTCCTGCTGTTCACTCAGGGAAGACATGGGGGATCTCAAATTTCTAGAGCTTAGTCCCTCCACCAGACACCCTGATGTTTTAGCCACAGGTCCTAATACAAACTGCTTGCCCATTTGGTTGCCTACCAATTGTTCCCTGCCTGATTCTCCACCTGTTCACACCTTGAGTCCCTACTCACACCTTGGACTTCTTTGACCTTGATTAATTGGACGCAAATCTAGTCTATCCTTTTGCCTTGGAACAATTACCCTGCCTGGGTTCTGCGTTGCATCCTGACAAACCTGTAGAATTGTGGCATCTTCTATAGTCTAGATGCTTTACTCCAAGTTGCTAAGTCTTTTTCTTGCAAGACTAATAAGATCAGTGAAAATAACTTAAAAGCCCTTTTTTTTTCCTGCGGAGGGGGGTATAAGGGTATAAGTTTAATCTACTTGCATGCCCTGATCAGATAGTTTATGATTGACTGATAATATTAACGTGGTCATTAAAAGCATGAGCTTTGTAGCTAGATGGCCTGGGCTCCACTGCTTACTTGCTGTGTGTAAATCTGGGTGTTATGTAATCACTCTGGGCCTCAGTTTCCTTCTCTGTAGAAGGGGAGAAAAAAGGACCTACCTCAGAGAGTCGTTGTGAGGATTAAATAAATGAATACATGTGAAACACCTGGAATGTTGCCTGGCACTTTGTAAACTCTTCTTAAATGCTCATGAGTAAGGGTTGGAATTAGGATTTAAACTCAGACTAATTCTAGAGCCTGTGTTTTATTACATATTTCTCCCCAGCCTCTTAAGACAGGGATCTTTAAATGGTCTACAAACTACCATCTTTGGGCCAAATCCAGTCAAGGAGTTAAGAACAGTTTTTACATTTCTAAAGGGTTGTAAAAACCAGCCTACAAACCACCAAAGAAATAAAGACAAATATGTGACAGAGACCTTGTGTGACTCACAAAGCCTAAACTATTTACTGAATCTTTACAGAAAATTTGCTGATACTTGGCTTACACGTGTGGTTTGGGGCAATATCTGTAAATTCCAAGGCTCTATTTTCTCATCTGCAAAAGGAAGATTATAATATCCATGCTATAAGGTTGTACAAGGCTTAAACAAGATCTCATACGGCAAAGTACTGAACATAATGTTCTGCCCATAGTAGGTGCTTGCTAAATGTCAGATTCCTTCTCTTCTTTCCCTTGTGATGTTATGTTGGCTTCTCTTAACATACATTTAAACTATTTTTAATATTGTAAAAGCGTCCACATATCACTCTAGATAAGCAGCCTGCTGAAGGGCTTCTGAATGATTTACCAAAGAGGACTGGAAATGTGGAAGGGGCTGGTGACATGAAGCAGCTGTAATTTGGCTACTTTTGAGGCCCAGGAAGGTCAGCTCTGTAAATGAGCTGTGAAGGGGAGGTGACCCTACTGGGAAATGGTGAAAACAAAAACAATGTGTTATCTGCCATATAAGTCAAGTGAGCATTTGGGTGAATTTAGTACAATATGTGAAACAGCTTAGCTTCCCCACTCTTAATTGCCACAGTAAGATGTGAGTTTGGCAAACTAAAGACGTTGAGAGAAAGGCCATTGTGGGGATGATTCCTCAGAATGCCCTGGAAAGAAAGGGTGATTGCATGACCAAGGCAAGACATTTAGAGCCAGAAGAATAATATTTGGGGACTGGTGCCTTGCTTTCTTGAGGTTTACAGGCCAGGGAATGTCCTTCAAGTGTGGGGTAGTTTCTGAGTAGAAGTGGAACATTACTTATGCTCAGAGAAAGTAAATAAGGAGCTATAGCCAGAAAAAAAGACTAAGGGTAACATGTAGGGAGGCATGAAAATGTCTTGAGTTCTGAAATCCCTGTCAATCTTGAAATAGACATTTATGTTCATACTGTTTGGAATGTTGAGCCTTGCTTAAACTTTTTCTCTCCCACATGTGACATTTTATTCTCTCAAAATTAGCTAACATTTCAAGCCTTTAGGGGCTTTAAAAACTTTTATTGAAGAATAATACATGTATAGAAAAGTAAGTCAATTAATTTTCACAAAAGTACATGCATTTGATTAACCAACATCCCAATTAATAATGCATCTTAGATTAACTAGCATCTTAGAAGCTCTCTTTGTAACTCCTTCCTGTTTCTACTCCTCTTTAAGGGTAACAATTTTCCAGACTTCTGAAAGAAAAAAATAATTTTGCCTCTTTTAATTCTTTACATAAATAGATTCACATGATATGTACTCTTTTGTATCTAGCTTCTTTCACTCATCAGTAGGTTTGTGAGCTCCATCCCTATTGTTACATATAGTTATTAATTGCTATTGCAGTAAAGTATTCCACTGTGTGATTACAGCACAATTTAGTCATTCTACTGTAGCTGGACATTTGGATAGTATCCACTTTTGGACATTACAAATGACACTACTATAAACATTCTGGTGCATCTCTTTGGGTGAACATATGTAGGCATTTCTGTTGCTGGGTGATAGGGCATGCATAAGTTAAGCTTTAGTAAATATTGTTTTTTCTAATGTGGTTACACCAATTTAAATTTCATATTGGTATATTTTGAGGAGGGTAAAGTGTGTTTTTGGAAGTCTATTAGAATGGAATATTATCTATCAAGGCAATTCTAGGGGCCACATACGCTTATGCTACAAGTAATGGGATCAGCCTTGGAGCCAAGGGAAATCAGAGAAACAAGCAGATGGAGAACCAATGCCCTGTCAAGTATAGAATTGGGATAAGCTATTGCTGTTGGTGCACTTTCACTCTGAGGACCCTTCAGAGTGACCTATTAGTATTGCAGGAGCTAGCTTAAACATTGTATTTGTTGGATGAATGACAGTAACAGGAATTGAACATAAAATTTCAGACATCATTTATTAATTATATGTACTACATTGATTTCCTGGATTGTTTCCTTTTCCTATTTAAATACATATTAAATATTAGCTACCTGCTTTTGACAGGAAACTATGATCACTGAACCATCTAAATAGATACTCAAGCTACTGCTGAAATTCTTGAGTGCTTTGCACTGTTATTAACTGTAGAATATTCTCTGCAAAAGTAAAAAAAGTCCCTGAGATGAGAAAATATGATGCACTTAAAAAAACTGGAACAAATATTGGCCGTTAAAATTATGGATGGATTATTATATTTTTGAAACCTGGAAGCATAACCAGCAAATCATCAGATAGTTGGCTTCCTGAATTCAGAGTATCAGGAAGTTGCCAGAATAGTTTGGGATGAGCTTATATCAAGTCAGTTTGATGTCATAATTTGGCTGAACGCCACATAAAGAGGAAGCAGTAGACACTATCTGGACTTCGGAAATGTTTAGATTTCTTTTCATTTGTGTTAGTAAATCAGAAACATGGGGGAATGTTTGAAAGGCAATGTGTTCTGATGCACGGACTTTGGAGTCATATAGACCTGCACTGGGAATCCAGTTCTGTTACTTACTAGCTGGGGGGATGTGACCTCAGATAAGTCGCCTACCCTATTAAATTGCTGTTTCCTCATCTACAAAGTTGGAATAATAACACTTGCCCTACAGGGTTGGCATGAGAATTAAAGGAGCTAATTTACATATTGGTACAATTTCTCAGCCTTTTAGCCTCTCCCTCTTATGTACCCTTCTCTTTGGAGGTCAGATGGTACTGCAACATGGAGCCACAACTTCTAGCTCCATAAGTCTCTCTGTGCCCAGTCCCCCTTTGTCTGGTTGCTGTCTGCCACTCCTATCATAGAACTTCTCGTATAGGGTTCTAGTTTACTATTTATTGATATCAGTCTCTGAAAGACTGTAATCTATCAGGAAGCAGGAACTAGGTCTATTTTACCCTAAACCACTAGCAGAGAGCCTCCCAAATAATTGAAAAAAAAAGTATCGAACTTTCCCCAACTCCCCTTAGGCTTGATTATTTGAAAGTTAGAAAAGAAAGTCCTCATTTTGGCAGTGTTATTGATACATGGAAGTCTGAAAAACAATTCAATGAACTCGAAAATTTAGAGTGGCCAAGCTAAACAGGTTGAGATTACGGATAAAAACAAACCAAGCTGACACAAGACAGGGAATAATTATGTACATACAAAGGAAGTAGACATGACTGAATGTGAGTCAGCACCCTAGTGCTGTTATTAAAAGTGCAAACATGATTCTAGGTTGTATTAATAGATGCAAGACATGCAGAAGCCATGGGGTAATCTGCCTATTTTGACTTGGCATTGCCTGAGATCTTGTTGAAGAGCTGTGTATTTTTTGGTGCTCCATATTTATTAGAAGTTACTAAGAAATTGAGGAGGGTCTGGCTGGTGGATACAAAAATGGTTAAAGACATCAAATATATCTGCTATGAGGAAAATTTAAACCTGTTGTGATATTTTTGCTCTGGAGAAGAAACTTGAGAGTATTAAATAAGCATCGAGTATATTGTGCTTTTCAGGACACTGTGTAAATATATGATGAATATAAGATAATGCCATTAATTCACAGAACTGAAGTATTCTTGAGAAAGTATATGATGCATGCGCCTTCCTGTAGGAAGTTGAGTGCTTAAGGCTTTCAAAATAGACAGTTTTCAATCCCTCTTGGAAGGTTGTATAACCTTGCTAAGTAGTCATTCAGAATTTTAACACTCAAGAAGTCAAACGATTCTTTTTCCTAAACCCAAATCTCTTCCTCGTTGATTTTGACAATATTCTCTGGTTTTGGTCCATCACTGATGGGGAGAACTTGAATATCCTTTATATTAACTTCTTAATATATCTCAAATCACTAGTCATCTCCTTGCTGTGATTTTGACATCTCTTTCCTAGCCTAAAATTCTCTAACTTCCCCTTTCCTTAAGCACTCTTTGTAATTCTTTTCCGAACTTTCTCCCTGATATCCATACTCTGTAAGTGAGCTTGATGACTTAAATGGGATATAATAATCTAAAGGTGTCTGACTTGTTAAAAAAGAAAAGAAAAAAACAAAACAAAACAAAAAAAACTCATATACAACTTTGGTTAACTATACTTCTCATTCTTTCCTTTAAAAATTCCTTTTCACCTTTTTTTTTTTAAGAAGTTGCCTATCATTTATACATTAACACTTAATTTCCATTTTTGTAGGAATAGTTTTCATCTAGTAAAGAAAATTTTGAATCTGATTTCCCTGTCACTGTATTAGCATACATTTTGTGAACAGAGCATTGCTGCCTTTGTTCAGATGTGGGTTAGACAACCTACTAGGAAGAGTACCAGGGCTGAGTCTTAGGGAGCTTACTAAAGGCAGCACTCCACAATGGTACAGAGGCAGCAATAACTATTGTTCACTATAGTCTTCAAACCGGGCATCCCTTCACTCAACAGTGATAAGGTAAATTGCAAGATGAATGAGATAGAGTGAAAATTCTTTTCATCATCATGCTAAACTATCTTTTGTTTTTTTCTTGTCTATGTGGGCTACTAACTAACCTAGTTGCTAACCTAAAATTGAATACTTAGTAAAACTATCTTAAAACTGTTTCTCAACAATAAAGGGAAATAGAAACATTTTTGTATTTAAAAAATAGCAGGGTTTCAGCAATGTAATTAAATGAGTGAGCCAATAAAAAGAAAGAACTGGTGGGCGGTAATGGGTAAACATGTACCAACAAAGTCTCATAAAATGATAGTAATAGTAACTGATTTGTAGAATGAAAGAAAAAAACATTTTACTTTTAAAATACTGGACAACAATAATATGTGGATCAGGAGTCTTTAAAATGGGTTTAAAGTCCTTGTATTGTTCAGGAAAAGGATTAAGATATTAATTTATATTAGAGTTTATTAAGTATATATAATAAAAGTTCAAAGGTGAAAAATAAAATAGTAAGAACAGAGTACATAATTCTTAAACTAGTAATGGGAGCCAGGCACGGGGGTTCATATTTGTGATCCCAGCACTTTGGGAGGCCGAGGCGGGCAGATCACCTGAGGTCAGGAGTTTGAGACCAGCCTGGCCAACATAGCAAAACCCTGTCTCTAGTACAAATACAAAAATTAGCTGGGTGTGGTGACAGGCACCTGTAATCCCAGCTACTCCAGCGACTGAGGCAGGAGAATTGCTTGAACCCGGGGGGCAGAGGTTGCAGTGAGCCAAGATCACACCACTGCATTCCAGCCTATGAAAGAAGAGGGAGACTCCATCTCAATAAAAATAAAAATAAAATAAATAAATAAATAAATAAACAAAAATAAACTAGGAATGGGAAAAACATTAAATTATAAACAAAAAAGCCACAGATAATAGTAACAATAATAATACAGGCAAGAGTAACTCAGGCATACGAGGATGGGGCTAATTCTATGAGAATTGAGGAGCTTTCACAGAGGAGGTGTTGTTTAAGCTGAATTTTGAAACAAACGAAGATACGGCTGGGGAAAGTGCATTTTATGCAGAATATACGAAAAAAGAGTGAAAGTATAGAGAGCAGTAAAACTTTATGGGATCTGGGGAGCTGCAAGAAGTTCAGTGTGGCTGGAATTAGGTTTCAGTAGCCTACTCTGGAAAACTAGGTAGAAACTAGACCATAAAGCAAGAGCCTTGCAGGCCATGGCTGGGACCTGGGACTTTATCCCATGGGTTCCTGAGACAGCCTCTGAAAGAATCTAGACCCTTGTTACCTTTTCACTTGGACTGAAATAACAGCAATGGGGCTAGAGCAAAGGACAATTATGTGTGGCATGTTATGGAGGTGAAATCAATGGGACTAAATGATGTGCAGATGAGAAGGAAAGAAAACTGACCAGGGAACAAGGTTTACAGCTTGTAAGATTGCATGCGGTTATGCCATTTGTTGAGAGAGATGCTATAGTAGATCTTAGTTTGAGGAAAAAGATTGTGAGAATAGTTTTGTTTTATTTTTTTTGAGATGGAGTCTTGCTCATCGCCCAGGCTGGAGTGCAGTGGCACGATCTCGGCTCACTGCAAGCTCCGCCTCCCGGGTTCACGCCATTCTCCTGCCTCAGCCTCCCGAGTAGCTGGGACTACAGGCGCCCGCCACCACGCCCGGCTAATTTTTTGTATTTTTAGCAGAGACGGGGTTTCACCGTGTTAGCCAGGATGGTCTCGATCTCCTGACCTCGTGATCCGCCTGCCTCGGTCTCCCAAAGTGCTGGGATTACGGGTGTGAGCCACCGCGCCCGGCCGAGAATAGTTTTAAAAGTTTGCGTTATAGATGCTTATAAGGACACCCAGATGGAAGTGTCTAGTTGAAAATATAGCTGTATTTAACATTAAAATTAAAATTAAAATAGGTGGTTGTCTGTCATGAAATGTTGCATCTACACAGATCTACACTCAAGGGCAATGACTCTTGGAAATTAAAATTAGAGAAATCAAGGTTTTAATACCTAAATATTCTAAAGAGGAGCATGGCCTTCAAAAACAGTTGTTTAATAAAAACTGGCCTAACATAGAGGGCTTTCTCCAAATTTGTTTTACACGTGCCTCTGGATGGATTCTACCAATATGCACTGCATGAGTAATTTTCATGTCACAAATTGGCTAAAAGTTGAGCACTATTATAAGATTTCACACCAGGCTGCATTCATGGTACCATGTTCTTTGCATGCCTATATTTTATTTTTGTTAATTAAAGGGAGAAGAAATAGATAACAGGTCTTTTGAAATCACAAAAAATTCAGACATTTTTTGAGTTTGTTTTGGAAGGCAAAAAGTTGGCAATCACACACATCACACAAACACATACAGATACACACACACACATACACACACACACACACATCTTGTGCCTTCTGTTCTGACAATGTATCTTGCCCAGCTCCTTCCCACTGCCAGCAGCCTGGAACTTAGTGAGCTGGTGAGTGGAGTCAAGGACACTGTCTTTCAAGCAAGTCTACAACTTGGCTTCCTCAAATCTTTTATTTTTTTTAACTTTTACCTACCCGCCAGGTTGTTGTAAGGATCAAAGGATATAATGCTTGTGAAAGTTTAAAGAAAAGAAACTGTAAAGGACTATACAAATGTAAGAAGGTAAAGAAACATAGAGAACTATTCACTTCCATTTGCAATACAGAAATGTACCTGTTGGTACTTTTCTTTGTGCTGAAGATGTTTAGTCGTAAGTGGGGCTGTGGGAAGACTTTTGATCATGCATAATTTCTCAGGCACACACTGCTTAAAGATACATTTATCTTTCTCTGACCTAATCCCTCTGTGTATTTCAATTCAATTGAAGTTTCTTGCAGGCTTGTGCTGTTTTCACTCATTTTTACCATCATACACTTCATAGTCATTCCTACAGACTGTAATAATATATCAGATAATTCTGGGACAAAAAAGCCCTGGGAATCTGCTTCAGGGAGAACCGTTTTCCACAAATAGGTTCTAATGCCATTTCTCCAAGTATATTTATCTTATTGTTTACTTTCATAGTTTGTTTTGATCAGCTCTCTATCAAATTGCTTTGTAAAATCCCAGAACTCTAGGACTGTGACGGTACACACCGTGCAGTCTCCAGCTGATGTTTGTGGGGAAGCCGCCAAGCGGCCACGAGCATGTGTTCCCAGGCTCCCTTATGAGAGTGCCTGGCCAAACTGCGGTCAGAAAAGCTTACCCAGGAGCCACCAACTGCTGGGAATCTGGCTGCCTACCCAGAAGAGATGGTGGCATGCACTGGCTGGTTTTTAGCCCTGGTGACTTTGGGAGGGAAACTGAGTGAGATACACAGATCCTAATAAACAGGCATCAAAGTGGTTATACCTGTTGAGCCAACTTAACAGAGCAGGGCAGATTGTCAGTATTCTAAAATTAAATTCATAATGACAACTCTTCAACTTACAACTACTGTTAAGGTTGCTATACCTCACACTTGTGTTTCTTCTCAATTAGAGAATGATATGGTTTGGCTGTGTCTGCACCCAAATCTCATCTTGAATTGTAGCACCCATAATTTCCACGTGTTGTGGGAGGGCCCTGGTGGGAGATAATTAAATCATGGGGGTGGTTTCCCCCATACTGTTCTCATAGTAGTGAATAAGTCTCACGAGATTTGATGGTTTTATAAGGGGAAATTCCTTTCACTTGATTCTCATTCTTTCTTGTCTGCAGCTATGTAAGATGTGCCTTTCATCTTCTGCCATGATTGTGAGACCTCTCCAGCCACGTGGATCTATGAGTCCATTAAACCTCTTTTTCTTTATCAGTTACCAAGTTAGGGGTATGTCTTTATTGGCAGTGTGAAGACTGACTAATACAGATAATGAATGTAGGTGCCATTGACTTTGAACCTGACTCCAATGGTCTAAGGAAATATCCATGCTGGTTTAGAGAAGAAGTCTTATTATGCCATCCCAACTAAAGCAATTATTGTAAGAAAGCAGAGAGATGCAATGGCTTTGAACTACCATGAGAAAATGTGTATTTGTATAACAATATCATTGGGCTGTACTTAGCGTTTATAGAAAAGGAGAAAGATACAGAATGTTACATCAAACAATGATATATCCTTTTTTGTGTATTTGTAGTGTCCTGCGAATTGACACATAATGTGTTCATATCTATGAGAATTATATTAACTCACTTTAATTTTTTTTAAAGTCAGCAGGTCAATTTTGTGACTCCATTTCAGTGAGTCAGAGAATAATTCTGATAGACTCATTACAACAAACACAGAAATTTTAAAATTAATTTAGCTTATAAAATTACATCTTAACAAGCTAGAAATAGTTCATAGGGAAAAATCAGTGGTGGAAGCACCCTTCAGTATGTTTAGATTATCAAAATGTTCCTAAATGGCTCAAAATATGGTTCTTATATATGATAAATATTTTCCATACTGAAACTATATGTTGACAAATGAACAACATGTACTGTTGGTGAAGAGGCTGTAAGTGTCAAACACTAATTACCATGATTATGATTTGAACTTGTCAGAACTAACATCTTGAAATCTTGAGGAGGATTTGCAGAAGGATGGGAACAGAGCATATTGCAAGTTCTTTTTTTATTTGGTTATTATTAAACTATTGAGAATATACAAGTAATGCACACAAGTAATGTACATAAAAGATGGTGCTGTGATGTAATTACATCCTTCTTAAAGACCATTCAACATAATACCATGTTGTATTTCATTACACATGAAATACTGGTCCACATTGTTCATCTTCTGCATTTGTCTTGATAATTTTTTTCACAGCTTTTTCTAGATTTCTTACATGTTTTAATTTAAAGATAAATGTAATATATCACCAAGTAGGAGGTTTTTAATCATCTTTCCTTCTACTCAAATGAGACTGGTTTATCTTTAGGAAATTTATGGGAAGGTAAGTACACACTAATACAAGGGATAGGATTAAGATATCTTTCCAGGTCTAAGGTAATTTGATTAGGCTTTTAGTACTTATCCAGAAGAAAGTTACCTCTTTTTTTCCCCAGACTTTCGCCCTTCTGATTAATTGCCTACCTTAATTTGTACAATCTTTCTAAAACTTAGAGCCCACTATTTTAATCTCCAGCTCAAAAGTCCTTGACACCTGTCCTCCTCTGTAAGATCTTTCTGGAAGTTCCTCTCTACACTATAGGATTCTTACTCCATCTTGTTGCCCTCAGGTGGCTGCTATGACACTCACAACACATTATGGCACTCATTGGTATGCACATTTGCATATCCTGTGCTCTGCTGTATATTTCCTGAGCACAGGGACTGGGGATGTCATTTCTACATTCCCAGTAGTGAACACAGAGTTTGGCTGAGGGGAGTTCCTTAACGAGTATTTCATGGCTGCGTAAAACAGCATCATCTTTCATTGCATTCAAGACCCCTCAAAAATCTGGCTCACTCTTTTCCCAGCCTCTTCTCCTTTCCCTTGTTCTTAGCTTCCAAATGGCAGTCACTCAGGATCATTGAAATACTCAAGTTTTTGCCCTGTGCCCATGCTGGTCTCCATGTCTCTTCTTGTTAAGATCTTATTTACTCCTTTCAGCCTAATTTAAATACTCATGTGTATGTCTGAATGTGTGTGTATGTGAGAAAATTTTGACCCTTCTATAACCCCAGCTAGAATTCATTTTGTCTCCTGTGTGTGCTACTCTGTAATCTGTTTAATCCCAGTTGGCTTGCATTATAGCTAGCTGTGCATATCATGATTTCCCTTCCTTGCTGGTGAGTTCACTGAAGACAGGAACTGTGTTGATATGTTAATTCATTCAAAATATGTATTGGACACTTTCTATGTTCCAGGTATTGTCGTATGTTCTGAGCACAATGTGGTAATGATAATAAACAAAATTATTGTACTCAAAAATCTCACATTCTATTCAGGAGAGAAAGATAATAAAAATAGAAACAATGCAAAATATGTCTGATGGTAATAAGTACTCTAGTGAGGCATAAAGCCAGAAAAGAGGGATACATGCTGATCACCAAAAGCCTCTTTGAGGAGATGACCTCTGTGTAGTGATCTGAAGGAAGGAGCATCTTTGTAGAAGAGCATTTTATGCAGAGGTACTAGCAAATCCAAGGACCCCAAAGCAGGAGTGAGCTTGCAGTGATTAAGGAAGAGCAAGGAGGCTGGGATGTGTGCAACAGAGTGAGTTGGTGGAAAGTAGAGTGAAAGGCAGAGCTCCAGGAGTCCAGATCAGTAAGGCTTGATATGCCCTGGCACACATTTGGGATTTTACTCCAAAGACATGGGAATCTTTGATGGGTTTTTGGTAGAGGAGTGACATGAGCAGACTTACGTCTTAGAGGCATCACACTGGTTACTGTGTCTGTGGAATTATCTGTAGTGGGGCAGGTATGGAATTAATGAGATCAGTTAGGATGCTGATGTAACTGTTTAAGCAAGAGATGGTGGTGCTTGGATGAAGTTTGTGGAAACATTGAGAAGTGGTTGGATTTTGGACATATGCAAAGCACTGACACATTTGCTGAAGGATTTGTTAAGAAAAGAGGGAAACCAAAGATGACTTTGAGGACGTTGGGCTTAGTTAACAGCAGAATGGATGTGCCGATTACTAAAATAAGTTGGACTACAGAATGGATAGGCTGGGAAGGGGAAATAAGTTTGAGATATGATGAGTTTGAGATGCTTATTTGATAATTTCGTGGAGATGTTAAGTAGATACATTTGTATTTAAATCAAGAGCTTAGGGCTAAAGAAAATTTGAAAAATTTTTATCCTATGAATAGACAATACTGAAAACTCTGGGACTGAATAAGTATCAAACCAAATTAATTATAGATTATAAAGAGATTTTTAAGAACTGAAACCTCCCCCGTTTAGAGATCAAACAAATGAGGGGAACCAGCTAAAGAGACTAAGATGAAGCACCTTCAGAGGTACTTGGGAGGGGTAGTCACTCAGTAAGGATTCCCTGAGTGATTTGCTATTTCTAGTGTAGGGGCAATTCCTTTCATTTGCTTCTGATGGTTCTTGGGACTAGGAAGCACTAAAGGGGAAGGGAGTGCTTCTACCATTTGACCCTAAAGACAGAGTTTTACCTGCAGTTTTCAGCCTGGAAGTGTAGTTCTATCCTTGCCATCTGTGCTCTCCCTGGATTTCCACTTCATCCTCAAGGCAAGGGAGTAATCCTCTTCTCCTTTGTGTATACCTCTACTTAGAAGGTATAATTTTGTGGTTTATCATCTTCTCAAGATTGCTCTTGCTATTTATTTTAATTGATTTCATCTCTACTGGGAACATGTCATGATTTGGCCGGGGGCAACTGTATGATGACATGGCTGGTTCAGGGGCTACCTCATGACATTGAGGTATTTTTAGTGCAGAAGACCTACTTGATCACCTTCATCACTTCACCTAGGTCACAGCAACATCTTTAGTAAATCCTTCAGTCACTTAGTTTCTACACTCGGGGTGTGTTACTGTCAAATATTTTTGAGAATGTAAATGAAGCTTGACTCATTGTAAACCTGTGAACTCACCCTAGTCACTAGAGCAGACGGAATGTGAACAAAGGTCAAAATAAATTCATCTCAGTAGTATGTCTGCTGACACTGTAATAGTGTACTTAACTTTCTCCATTCCTTACCTTACCCCATGACAAACTATGAAAACAACAATGTGATTGTGAGCATGTTTAAAGCAACATCTCACTCTATGCCCAGCAGCGTTTCTTAGCTTTAAAGTGGGGGCTGCCATCTTGCTAAAATAGTGATCAATTAAGACTGGCGACATGAAAGCCTGATAAAGAAAAATCGAATTTTATTTCCCATAAACTATCAACTTACTGCTTTATTGGAGATTGACAGAGAAAAAATATACATAAAAAGGATAAAATCCATGTAAATTTTGGTGCCTTTGGAGCATATTTTATGATTTTCTATAATATAGTTTTCTCTTTGGTATGTATTACCTCTTATAATAACAAACTTTGTTTACCTATTTTTAGCACCTAGCTAAAGTTAGGTGGGGGGTGAAAATAGGTTATGTTAAGAAATTTGTTATCAATAATTTATAAAGTACTCAACACATGAGTGTGTATAATTGTGCAGAATGTACTTTTAGTAGTTAATAATAAAAAGGCAGAAGCCCCTATGATGCTTAATCTATCTACCCATCCATACATATATACATGTATATACATATACATGTAGGCTAGAGATATATATGTGGATAGATTAAGCATAATAGATGCATATATATGCCATATATATGTATATCCAGCCTACAGTAGGTATTTTCAGCTAATTCCTATTATGGAATTCCTTAGAAATAGGTTAAAAAAATTTACTGGAGGAATCCAGGCAGCCCAAATGAGTGGGCTTTCCCGTAGTGAAGCACACCCTCTCCACCCAGGGACAGTCAAAGTGCTTCATTGAATGGGTCCTGCTCCCTGTGCCACCCAACTGGGTGAGACCCTCCAACAGGGGTTGTCAGACACCCTATACAGAAGCATTCCTACTGGCAATCAGGTCAGTGCCCCTCGAGGTAAGAGATCCCAGAGGAAAGGGCAGGCACCCATCTTTGCTGTTCTCCAGCCTCCTCAAGTGCCATCTTCGGGCACAGGAGCAAAGCAGTTGAAGAGGGCCTGAAATGAATCCCCAGCAAATCACAGCAGCCCTACAAAAAAGGAATCTGACCATTGAAAGAAAAACAAACAAACAAACAGAAAGCACAATAACAGCATCAACAAAAAGAGTTCCCACAAAAAACTCCATCCAAGGGTCACCAGCCTCAAAGATCAAAACTAGACAAACTCACGGAAATGAGAAAGAATCAGTGAAAAAACTCTGAAAGCCCAAAAGACCAGAATGCCTCTTCTCCTCTGAATGATCACAACACCTCTCCAGCAAGGGCACAGAACTAGACAGAGGATTAGATGGACGAATTGACAGAAGTAGGCTTCAGGAAGTGAGTAATAACAAACTGTGCTGAGCTAAAGGAGTATATTCTAACCCAATGCATAGAATCTAAGAACCCAGATGAAAGATTACAGGAGCTGCTAACTAGAATAACCAGTGTAGAGAGGAATATAAATGACCTGATGGAGCTGAAAAACACAGCGTGAGAACATCATGAAGCATACACAAGTATCAATAGCCGAATTGACCAAATGAAAGAAAGGATAGCAGAGTTTGAAGATCATCTTGCTGAAATAAGGCATGCAGACAAGATTGGAGAAAAAAAAATAAAAAGGAATGAACAAAAGTTCTGAGAAATATGAGACTATGTAAAAAGATCAAACCTACGATTGATTGGAGTACCTGAAAAAGACGGGAAGAT
Source organism: Theropithecus gelada (assembly GCF_003255815.1). Lineage (NCBI taxonomy): Eukaryota > Metazoa > Chordata > Mammalia > Primates > Cercopithecidae > Theropithecus > Theropithecus gelada. The sequence continues at coordinate 26,576,103 of NC_037680.1, read as the reverse complement.
TGCAACCAAGTTGGAAAACATGCTTCAGGATATTATCCAGGAGAATTTCCCTGACCTAGTAAGTACATTTTTAATATGTTCACATATTTACATAAAGGGAAGCACATCATACTCAAAGTGGACATCTCAGCAGAAACCCTATAAGCCAGAAGAGAGTGGGGGCTAATATTCAACATTTTTAAAGAAAAGAATTTTCAACCGAGAATTTCATATCCAAACAAACTAAGCTTTATAAGCAAAAGAGAAATAAAATCCTTTTCAGACAAGCAAATGCTGAGGGATTTTGTCACCACCAGGCCTGCCTTGCAAGAGCTCCTGAAAGAAGCACTAAATATGGAAAGGAAAAATCGGTACCAGCCACTGCAAAATACACCAAAATATAAAGGCCAATGACACTATGAAGAAACTGCATCAATTAGTGTGCAAAAATAACCAGCTAGCATTATTATGACAGGATCAAATTCACACATAACAATATTAACCTTAAATGTAAATGGGCTAAATGCCCCAAGGAAAAGAGACGGGCTGGCAAATTGAATAAAGAGTCAAGACCCATCTGTGTGCTGTATTCAGGAGACTCATCTCAGGTGCAAAGACACACAGAGGCTCAAAATAAAGGGATGGAGGAAAATTTAGCAAGCAAAAAAAAAAAAAAAAAAGCAAGAGTTGCAATCTTAGTATCTGGCAGAACAGACTTTAAACCAACAAAGATTAAAAACAAAGATGGGCTTTACATAATGGTAAAGGAATCAATTCAACAAGAAGAGCTAACTATCCTAAATATATATGCACCAAATACAGAAGCACCAAAATTCAAAAAACAAGTTCTTAGAGACATACAAAGAGACTTAGACTACCACACAATAATAGTGGGAGACTTTAACACCCCACTGTCAATATTAGACAGATCAACGAGACAGAAAAGTAACAAGGATATTCAGCAGTTGAACTCAGCTCTGAATCAAGTGGACCAAATAGACATCTACAGAACTCTCCATACCAAATCAACAGAATATACATTCTTCTCAGTGCCACATGGCACTTATTCTAAAATTGACACATAATTGGAACTAAAACACTCCTCCTCAAATGCAAAAGAACTGAAATAATAACCAGCAATTTCTCAGACCACAGTGCAATCAAATTAGGACCCAGGATTAAGAAACTCACACAAAACCACACAACTACATGGAAATTGAACAACCTGCTCCTGAGTGACTCATGGATAAATAATAAAATTAATGCATAAATCAAAAAGTTCTTTGAACCCAATGAGAATAAAGAGACAACATAATAGAATCTCTGGGACACAGCTAAAGCAGTGCTAAGAGGGAAATTTATAGCAGTAAATGCCCACATCAGAAAGGTAGAAAGATCTCAAATTGACACCCTAACATCACAATTAAAAGAGCTGGAGAAGCAAGAGCAAACAAATCCAAAAGCTAGTAGAAGACAAGAAATAACTAAGATCAGAGCAGAAATGAAGGAGATAGAGATGTGAAAACCCTACAAAAAATCTATGAATCTAGAAGCTGGTTTTTTGAAAAAAATAACAACATAGATAGACTGCTAGCTAGACAAATAAAGAAGAAAAGAGAGAAGAATCAAATAGACACAATAAAAAAATGATAAAAAGATGCCACCACCGACCTCACAGAAATACAGACTACCATCAGAGAATACTATAAACACCTCTATGCAAATAAACTAGAAAATTTAGAAGAAATGGACAAATGTCTGGACACATACGCCCTCTCATGATTAAACCAGAAGAATTTATATCTCTGAATAGACCAATAACAAATTCTAAAATTTAGGTAGTAATAACCTACCAACCAAAGAAAGCCCAGGACCAGATGGATTCACAGCCAAATTCTATTAGAGGTACAAAGAGGAGCAGGTACTGTTCCTTCTGAAACTATTCAAACAGTTGAAAAGAAGGGACTCCTCCCTAACTTATTTTATGAGGCCAGCACCATCCTGATACCAAAACCTGGCAGAGACACAACAAAAAAAAAGAAAACTTTAGGCCAATATCCCTGATGAACATCGATGCAAAAATCCTCAATAAAATACTGGCAAACTGAATCTAGCGGCACATCAAAAAGCTTGTCCACCATGACCAAGTCAGCTTCATCCCTGGGATGCAAGGCTAGTTCAACATATGCAAATCAATAAATGTAATCCATCACATAAACAGAACCGGTGACAAAAACAATATGATTATCTCAATAGATGGAGAAAAGAACTTTGATAAAAATTCAACATCCCTTAACGTTAAAAACTCTCAATAAACTAGGTATTGATGGAACATATCTCAAAATAATAAGAGCTGTTTATGACAAACCCACAGCCAATATCATACTGAATAGGCAAAAGCTAGAAGCGTTCCCTTGAAAACTGGCACAAGACAAGAATGCCTTCTTTTATTACTCCTATTCAACATAGTATTGGAATTTCTGCCCAAGGCAATCAGGCAAGAGAATGAAATAAACGATATTCAAATAGGAAGAGAGAAAGTCAAATTGTCTCTGTTTGCAGACAACACGATTCAATACTTAGAAAACCCCATCATCTCAGCCCCCAAAACTCCTTAAGCTGATAAGCAACTTCAGCAAAGTCTCATGATACAAAATCAATGTGCAAAAATCACAGGCATTCCTATACACCGACAATAGACAAGCAGAGAGCCAAATCATGAATGAACTCCCATTCAAAATTGCTACAAAGAGAATAGCAATAGCAACAGCTAACAAAGGAAGTGAAGGACCTCTTCAAGGAAAACTACAAATCACTGCTCAAGGAAATAAGAGAAGAAACAAACAAATGGAAAAACATTCCATCCTCATGTATAGAAAGAATCAATATTGTGAAAATGGCCATACTGACTAAAGTAATTTATAGTTTTAATGCTATTCTCATCGAACTACCATTGACATTTTTCACAGAATTAGAAAAAATTACTTTAAATTTCACATGAAACGAAAAAGAGCCTGTATAGCCAAGACAATCCTAAGCAAAAAGAACAAAGCTGGAGGCATCACGCTACCCGACTTCAAACTATATTACAAGGCTACAGTAACCAAAGCAGCATGGTACTGATACCAAAACAGACATATAGACCAATGAAACAGAACAGAAATAACACCACGCATCTACTGCCATCTAGTCTTAGACAAACCTCACAAAAATAAGCAATGAAGAAAGGATTTCCTATTTAATAAACTGTGCTGGGAAAACTGGCTAGACACATGCAGAAAACTGAAACTGGACCTCTTCCTTACACCTTATACAAAAATTAACTCAAGATGGATTAAAGACTTAAATGTAAAACCAAAAAGCATAAAAACCCTAGAAGAAAACCAAGGCAATACCATTCAGGACATAGGCATGGGCAAAGACTTCATGACAAAAACACCAAAAGCAATGGCAGCAAAGGCCAAAATTGACAAATAGGATTTAATTAAACTAAAGAACTTTTACACAGCAAAATAAAGTATCATCAGAGTGAACAGGGATCCTATAGAATGGGAGAAAATTTTTGCAATCTACCCGTCTGACAAAGATCTACTATTTAGAATCCACAAAAAACTTAAACACATTTATAAGAAAGAAACAAACAACCTCATCAAAAAGTAGGCAAAGGATATGAACAGACACTTCTCAAAAGAAGACATTTATGCAGTCAACAAACATATGAAGAAAAGTTCAACATCACTGATCATTAGAGAAATGCAAATCAAAACCACATTGAGATACCATCTCACACCAGTCAGAATGGCGATTATTAAAAGGTGAGGAAACAACAGATGCTGGCAAGGCTGTACAGAAATAGGAATGTTTTTATACTGTTGGTGGGAATGTAAGTTAGTTCAAACATTATGGAAGACAGTGTGGTAATTGCTCAAGGATCTAAAACCAGAAATACCATTTGACCCAGCAATCCCATTGCTGGGTATATACCCAAAGGAATACAAATCATTCAACTGTAAAGACACATGCACAAGTATATTTACTGCAGCACTACTTACAATATCAAAGATGTGGAATGAACCCAAATGCCCATCAATGGTAGACTGGATAAAGAAAATGTGGTAGAAGTACATGATGGAATACTATGCAGCCATAAAAAGGAATGAGATCATGTCTTTGCAGGGACATGGATGAAGCTGGAAGCCATCATTCTCAGCAAACTAACACAGGAACAGAAAACTAAACACTGTATGTTCTCACTTATAAGTGCAACTTGAATGATGAGAATACATAGACACAGGGAGGGAAACAACACACACTGGGGCCAGTCGGGGGTTGGGGGAAGAAGCAAGTGAGAGTATTAGGACAAATAGCTAATGCATGCAGGGCTTAAAACCTAGATGATGGGTTGATAGGTGCAGCACACCACCATGGCACATGTATACCTATGTAATAAACATACACATTCTGTACTTGTATCTCGAAACTTACAGTTAAAAAACATGCTTTATCAACCACATACTGGCAATGTCATAAGTGACCTTTAAAAAATGGAAATGGTCGCCTCCAGTCTAGGATTTAGAAAGGTCAATGGGCAATTTAAAATTTAAAAAACTAGTATATTTTTACAACTTGTCTATAGAGACAATCTATTTTTTACTCTACTATGTAAACTTCCACTGGACTCTTTTAGACTCAACAGAATAGTGGTTTTTTTTAGTGATAATAGATCACACAGAATCAAAATAGTTGCGAAAACTTTAACAATGACGAACAATTATATAGCACATTTAATTAATGTCATTTATTCATCACTGTAGCCCATGAGGCAACCACTTTTATACAATGAAGATGATAAAATAGTCAGTGAGTTAACTCCTAGTGATTCTACCACTGGCCATAAATTTGTCTTGGAAATGATGCAGTAAAAGCTCTCTCAGATATTTATTTTAACAGAGGAATTTTAGATAGAGAAAATCCTGGAAGGAGGAAATGGGCAGCTGCAAAATTTAAGGAAGGCACAGAACAAAAAAAGAAAAGGGCCTTTTAAGAAACTTGCATTGTGAAGTGTGAAGGTGCGTGTGCATGTGTCCGTGTGCGTGTTATCAATGGTGGTGGTGTTGGTGGGACGCTATTGGACCACATTGCCACCTGCCTTTAGACCACACTCTAGGGATGAACTCACTGGAGCTTCAGGCCACTCTTCTGGCGGCCAGCCCCCAGACTCTCTTTTCCTCTCCAAATCTTATCAGTGATTGTAACATGTTGTTGTATAGTACAGTTTTTACGAAGTCAAGTTCTCCTTTACATACTCACATCAAGTATTTGATAAAAACTGTTCAACTTGAGCACATTTTTCTTATTAAAAATAGTAAGTATTAAGATTATTTTTGCATGAATATGAGATGTTTCATGCTGAAAGAGATTATTACTCCTCAATAAGCATTTTAATTATAAGGTGCTAGCTGAAAGACAAAGCAGACGTTTTGTAAGAAGCTGTTCTTTTTCTATATTTCGTTTAAAAATAATGTTTAATATTTCTGATTAAAATATTAAAAAGTATGAAGAATAAAATGAAATATTACCTCTGATTCCAGCCTCCAGAGATAACTATTAATATTTTGGTGTATTTCTTTGTCCGGGTGTGAGTATATGTGTATATTGACCTGCTCTATACTATACGTATAATTTTATATCCCACTTTCTTAATCCACCAATATATGAATTTTTCAGGAATTCAATGCTATTTTAAAACACTATTAATTCATTTTATATTTATTGCTTAAATATATCTCTACCTAGAGATATGCATTTATCTATTGTTTGTTTTATACTATAAATAAAGCTATGATAAAAGTCTTTGAATATAAACTTTAGTCAGCAAAAACTGTGGCTATTTTGGTCTGTTTTTTGAATCTCATAAAAATGCTTCCAGTGCTGTATTTTCTCTTTTTAAAAAAATACTTTTTCTTTTTTTCTTATTTAAAAAGTATGGAATGCTTCACAAATTTGTATATCAACCTTGCACAGGGGACATGTGAATCTTCTCTGTGTCATTCCAATTTTAGTATATATGCTGTCAAAATGAGCACAAGTGCCTTATTTTCTTCAATTTGCTCTATAGAATACAAATTCACTGGTCAATAGATGTTTCACTATTTAAAAGATTAAATTGTGAAATAAGTTTGTGAAATGTTGAATTCAACAAAGATACAAATTTTTTTCTACAGGACTCCTCAGAGCCTTTAGTATGCAAATATGTGCTCAAAATTATTAAAAGAGAGCTCAGGTATGCAAGGCACCACTTTTCCAAAGATCACAGAGTGATTGTTCAATGGAATTTTGGTTTGGAAAATATTAAATGTGATTCTGTCTTTTGATTCAGAAGAGTTGTATCAGTTATTTTAGTTGGGGGTAACACAAGGCTATGCTGCAATAGCAAAAGCACTGAAATCTCTATAGTTTAATACAACAAAAGTTTATCCCTTGCTCATGTCATAGTATATAATAGAAACTCTTATGTGTTTCTATTCCCAAATAGTGTCCCAGGGGCCCAGCCTGCTTCCAAATTCTAACTCCACCAGCTCTTTTTTTTTTTTTTTTTCAACCATCTGCATGAGATTGCATGTGGAGAGAGCACACCTGTTCTTCTTTCTCCAATGTTTAATTGGTAAGAATTAGTCATATGCCTAGACCACTTAGATTCAAGGGACTGAAAGATTATGGAGCACATAAACGTTTGATGAACAGTAACAGTCTTTGCTCCTACCTTTTAAAAAAAGAAAAAGTAATAGACATTGAATTTTGTTGAATGCCTATTTGGAAACTGCTGGGATAATAATATTTTAAAGCTTATTAATATTATGATCCTGCTTACTAAATATCCTAATATCAAACTCTTCATAGTCATAAAATAAATCCTTTGCTGAGATGAGAAAGCATTACCTTAGTGTTCTTTTGAATTAGATTTGATGGTATTTAAACCTAGGATTTTGTATCTATATTCATGAACAAGATGGGTTTACAATTTTCTTATCCATTGCTTTTTGTTAGAGATTGTTATCAGGGTTTATTATGGAAAGTTTTACATATATGTATTTTTAAGTAAACTTTTTATTTTGAAATACTTGTACGTTTACGTGCAATGAATCCATGCACTCATTTTTTGGTTTCTCTAATGTTAACATTTTGCAAAACTATACTGCAATATAAAAACCAGTATATTGGCATTGTTACAGTCAAGATAAAGAACATCTCCAGTACCACAAAGATTCCTTGTGTTGCACTTTTATGGCTGTACCCACTTCCCACTTGTCCCCACTTCCCTCTTGCCCCCACTCCCTTCTTAATCCCTCATAACAACTAATCTGTTCTCCATTTCTATAACTTTGTCATTTTAAGAATATTTTATAACTGGTATCATAGAGTATATAAACTTTGGATATTGACTTTTTCTTTTTAAAATTATTTTAAAATACCCATTTTATTTCTGTTTTTTGTGTTGTTACATGGGTGTATTAGTTTGTTTGCACACTGCTATAAAGAACTGCTCAAGACTGGGTAATTTATAAAGGAAAGAGGTTTAATTGACTCACATTTCCACATGGCTGGGGAGGCCTCAGGAAACTTACGATCATGGTAGAAGGCGAAAGGAGAGTAAGGACCTTCTTCACATGGCTGCAGGAGAGAGAAGAGTAAGGAGTGAAGGGGGAAGAGCCCCCACCAGATCTCATAAGAACTCACTATCACAAGAACAGCATGGTGGAAAACCACCCTCATGATCCAATCACCTCCCACCAGGTCTCACCTTAGGCAGGTGGGGATTATGGGCATTACAATTGAAGATGAGATTTGGTGGGGACACAGCCAAATCCTATCAATGGGTGTATTGCATACTGGTGGAGACTGGGTTTCTAGTATACCCATCACCCCAATACTGAACATTGTACCCAATAGATAATTTTTCAACTTTTATCCCCTTTCCACCATCTCCCATTTTGGAGGCCCCAGTGTCTATTATTTTTATCTTTATGTTCACGCATATCCATTGTTTAGCTCCCACTTATAAGTAAGAACATGTGATATTTGATTTTATGTTTCTGAATTAGTTCACTTACGATTATGGCCTCCAGCTCCATCTGTGTTGCAGCAAGGGACATGGTTTCATTCTTTTTAATGTCTGCATATGTCTGTGGTGTAAATGTACCACATTTTCTATGTCCAGGATTGGCTTTTTTACTCAGGATAATTCTCTGGAGATTCCTACAGGTTGTTGTGTTTATCAATAATTTGTTCCTTTTTATTGCTTAATAGCAGTCTATGATAGGTGTGCATCAGTTCGTTTAATTATTATGCACCCAGTGAAAGGACATCTGAGTTGTTTTCAAGTTTTGGCTATTACAAACAAGCTACTATGAACACTTGTATAAAGGTTTTGGATGAACATAAGTTTTCATTTCTCTGTTATAAATGCATGTGGCTGAAATTGCTGGGTTGTATAACAGTTGCATGTTTAGTTTTTTGAAGAAACTGCCAAATTGTTTTGTAGAGTGACTACACTGTTTCATAACTCCACCAGCAGCATATGAGTGATCGAGTATCTCATTATCCTTGACAGTATTTACTGCTATCACTTTCTGTTTCCATGTCAGCCACTCGGATAGGCATGTAATAATGTCTTATTGTTGTTTTAATTTGGATGTCCCCATGGCTAATTATATTGGACCTAATTTCCTATACTTATTTGCTATCTATTTACTTTCTTTGATGAACTATTTGTTCACTCATTTTTGCCTATTTTCTAGTTGTATCGTTTGATTTAGCTTTTTTTACTATTGAGCTTTGATAGTTCTTTATATATTATAGATACTAGTTCTTTGTCAGATATGTGGTTTACAAATACCTTCTTCCAGTATGTAACTTGTCTTTTCACTCTCTTAATATAATTTTTTCTCAGAGCAAAAGTTTTTAACTTTGATGGCCTAATTTATTAATATTTCCCTTTATAAATATGTTTCATTGTCAAGTCTAAAAACACTTTGCCGAGACCTGGAACCCAAACATTTTCTCATGTAATTTTTTTCCCCAAAATTTTATACTTGTACAATTTACCTTTAAGTCTATGATGCACTTTGAGTTAATCTGTGTAAGGTGTCAGGTTACACAAATTTGTGTAAGTGTAAAGTGTAAAGTTTGTGACAAGATTACTATTATTTTTGCCTATGAATGTCCAATTGTTCTGGCACTTTTTGTTGAAAAGACTCCATTGGTTTTTGCTTCTTTGTCAAAATTCAGTTGGACATATTTGTGTTGATCTCTTTATGGTTTCTTTCTTCTGTTCTTTTGATCTGTGTGTGGATTGCTCCATTAGTATCACACAGTCTTGACTACTGCAGCCAGACAAAAAGTCTTAAAATCAGGTAGACTCATTACTCTTATATTATTTTTCTTTTGCATTTTGTTTTTAACTATTCCACTTCTTTTGCCTTTTCATATTATTTTTTGAATAATCTTGTCTATATCTATATCTATGAAAAATGAGTAGCGAGGCTTTTAATAGGAATTGCATTACACTTGCATATAAATTTGTGGAAAACTAATATTTTTACTATGTAAAGTCTTTTGATCCTTAAACTATATATCTCCAGTTCTTTAGATCATTGATTTCTTCCATCAGCATTGTTTTAAATATTTCATTGACATACATTTAGAAACACATCAGACAGTGTTATAATTTTGCTTCGATTGTCAAACATGATTTGGGAAAATTTAGAAAAGGAAACTACTGCATTTATCCATATTTTTATTTACAAAGTTCTTCCTTCTTGTTGCTTCAAGGATCCTACTTTTATCATTTGTTTTCTGTTAAGAGAATTTTTTTTTAGCCATTCTTTTAGGGTAGGTCTGCTGAAGACAATTCTCTTAGTTTTGCTTCATCTGAGAATGTCTTGAGTTCCCCTTTATTGCTGAAGCATATTTTCTCCGTGTATATTATTCTCGGTAGATAGTTGTTTTCTTTCAGTATTCGAAAAACTGTGCCACTTCCTTCTGGCCTTCATAGTTTTTGATAAGAAACCCACCGTCTCTGATTTACTATTTTTTAGTATAGGTAAGCTTTTGTCTCTATCTCATTACTTTTAGGGTTTCTTTGTTTATAGAATTTTGACTATGATGTTTTGTAGTATGATTTCATAGTATTTCTTCTGCTTAGGGTTTGCTTAGCTTCTTAATCTTTAGGCTATCTCTCTTGAAAAATTTGGGAAAATTTCAACTATTATTTCTTTGGGGTTGTCAGTTTCTTAGGAAACTGGAATATAGAGGCATAAAGAAAACCCAGGGAACTTATTACCATGTTGTTTCTTGAGTCCTGAAGGTCCTATTCACTGTGCCTTCTTTTTTCCATTTTTGAGTTCACTAATGTTTGTCTTACATATAATGTCCAGAACTTTTAATTGTACTTAGTGAGAGGAATAAAAAAATGTATTTTTATTCCATATTCTCAGAATCTATATATGTTTTCTAGTTGTATCTCTTGAATATTTATTGCACATAGGATTACCTGTTCCCTAATACTTTGCAAGAGTTTTCTAATGAAATTAGTTGGCTGATTAACAAAAAATAAATCCAAAAGAATTTACTTCTCAAAATGTTAAAGATAATTTATAGTGAAGATTGTATCTGAATTGGGCTTGAAAAACTAAAACTCACAGGATAAAAACAGGTTAAATCCTTTCAGGTGTAAAGAACAGTAGGAGTCATCATACTAAAGAGCATCTTCTAAAAGTTAAGGCAAGACAAGAGTAGATTGAAAATAAGATTTTAAATTCCCAAATCTTAAATGCTTATACACCGTTGGTGGGAATAGAAATTAGTTTAGCCAATGTGGAAAGCAAGTTGGAGATTTCTCAAATAACTTAAAACAGAACTACCATTCAATCTAGCAACCTCATTACTTAGTAAATTACCCAAAGGAAAAAAATTGTTCTACCAAAAAGACACATAAAATTGTATGTTCATCACAGCACTATTCACAATAGCAAATATATGGAATCAATCTAGATGCCCATAAGTAAAGGATTGGATAAAGCAAATATAGAGAGAGTGTGTGTGTGTGTGTGTTTATATATATATATATATATGTGTGTGTGTGTGTGTGTGTGTGTATGTCATGGAATACTATGCCACCACAAAACATGAAATTATGTCCTTTGCAGTAATGTGGATGCACCTGGAGGTCATTATACTAAGCAAATTAACACAGAAATAAAAACCCGAATACTGCCTATTCTCACTTATAAGCAGGAGCCAAACATTGGGTACACATTGATATAAAGATAAGAACAATAAATACTGGGGACTACCAGAATGGAGAGGGAGGGAGAGGAACAAGGGCTGAAAAACTACCTAGTGAGTACTATGCTTACTACCTGGTGACAGGACCAGTCGTATCCAAGCCTCAGTGTTATAGAATATACCCATGTAACAAATCTGCAATCTAAAACAAAAACTTAAATCATCTTTAAAAAACCCAAATAATGTTATAAAAATAAACAAATTAAATCTTTATAATGAGAGAGAATAGAAGGTTTTTTTTGTTGTTGTTGTTTGTTTGTTTGTTTGTTTTCTGGCAGTATAGTAGATGAGCAATCTTCAGATGTTTTGTAGTGGAATAATTTTCTAACATAGCCATATCTAAAATTGAAAAAGAAAGAAGCAAAGATAATTTTTTCCCATTTCCCCCCCATTTTCATCAGGAAGGAAAATATTTTCCAGAAATGCTCCCTCTCAGCAGAGTTTTATTTGTATTCTATTGGTCAAAATAGGGTCAAAGGGCCATGTCCTTAAACCTATCCCTGACAAAGACAATGCAGTGAACATTTTATTTATGGTCTTCCCTTCCCTCCAGTTTTCTTTTTTTCTGATTTCTTTTTATTTAAAAAATTTATTTTAAATTGCATAGAGAAAGGGTCTCACTGTGTTGATCAGGCTGGTCCGTAACTCCTGGGCTCGAGCAATCCTCCAATCTCCGCCTCCCAAAGTGCTGGGATTACAGGTATGAGTAACTGTGCTTAGTCCCCAATTTTCACTGTATGTTCTTCTATAGAAAAATATGTAATTCTTTAATTATAAAAATATTATATTTTTATAGACTAGTTGGTAAATATAAAAGAACATGTGAAAAAATAAAAATCAGCTATAATGCCATAACTAACAGATATTACAGATAATTTTTAGCTAACTTCAAATTGGATTTTATTTATTTGCCTTTAATGTGATATGTTTTCAATACTTTTGTAGGCAAATGCATATTTCACTGATCTCAGTCCTCACCACTGGTCATTTTACAGTACATTGTTTTCATTTTTGAGCTCTTAATTTGATTAATATTTTGAGTGGCTGAAATACACACCCATATACACACATACTCTTAAAGAATGGCATATAGGTAATATATTTTCCAAGCTCTTGAACGTTTAAGAATATTTGTGTTTCATTCATTAATATGTTCATTCCTATAACAATTATTTATTGAACATCCTCTATGTACCTGGCACAATGTAAAATATTAGACTTATAAGGGTTAATAGGACAGATATGGCCCATGCCCTCTTGGAGCTTATAATTTACTAGGTAGCAGATATTTAAAACATAAAGGATATGAAGACAAAAAGGAGAGATAAGGGTGATTATATGGGTATGTAATTCAGAAGGAACAACATAACAACCTAGTTTGAGGATCAGAGAACGTTTTCACTTTAAAAAATTGCATTAGACTGAGACCTGAAATTTTAGCAGAAATGCAGAGTAGGAGGAAGAATATTCTGAGTAACAGAAACTCCATGAATGACGCATTGAGGTAGGAGCAGATGGCAAATTTGAGAGGCTGAAAGAGGACCAGTATACTTAAAACACTGAAAGTGAAGAGGAGTGGGACATATAAATCCTATAAAGAGTGGGTAAAAACTCAATTGTGGATGGTGGATGGCCATGTGAATCACTGTTGGGATTTGGTACATTGTTATAAGGGCAATGAAAATCCTTGAGAAGTTTTAATATGGAGATATGATTAATTATGCATTTCAAATAGATTACTCTAGATATTAAATTTACTTTCAAAATTCTGTATACATCTTCCTTGTCTTCTGCAATTTAATGTACAAAGTAGAAGTCTGAGGCTAACTTTAATTTTGTTCCTTTAAGTGTAGAATACATTTTTTCTAAATGTTTATAAGAAATTTATTTATTCTTGAAAAACACTGTCCAAGGATTCTTCTAGATATAGATTTTTTTTACTTATTTTTTTTCTGGAACATATTGAATTATTTATATGCATGTATTTAGGACATTTTTAAAAGCTTGGAATGTTTTCTTTAGTTATATCTTTACTTATTGCTCCAATTCTTTTTTTTTTTCTGTTTTTTCCCCTTGGGATCCTCTGTAAATTTTGAGACTAAATTTCTACTTTTTTCCCTATGCCTACCTTCATTTTCATTTGACACATACAAAATCTCTGACAAACACACAGATACTCATGGACATGCACATACATTTATATACATATTGATATAGAAACACACATGTAGACACTTAGCAATTTTCATGAAAATTTAGGAGAGGTTCTGTCACGTGTGTTAGCCATTTTAGTCTGAAATTGCCATTCTCATTTTGGAAACTTACACCTGAAATCTACAGTGAAGATATAATCCATGCAGGAAAGGGGAAGATGGTACATAGAGAGGTTTGGAACTTTTTTAGTGGCATTGGGAATATTCCAAAAACTATCCTAGGTGAGTAAAGAAACAGAGTGTGACTTTGTTATCTGCTGAATTAAGGTCTTATCCTATTCAAAAGACAGAATTGCCTTCATGAAATGATAGAGACCATTAATTAGTCTCTCTTTAGGAATTCACCAACCATTCTAGTTCTGTAGCATTCTACTGTATTGAAAACCAACATCAGACGAAACAAAATACAAACATAACTTCTAGAAGAACAATTTTTATAAATCTTTTTGGGAACTCATTTTGGCAGACAGAAAGCTCTTCTAAAGTCTCACCCAACCTGAACAGACTTTTTTAGAAACCTATTTCCCTTTCTTCTCTCCAGGAAACAGAGAGAATAGTCTTTTCGGAAAATGTCCAAATTTCTTGATATATTGAGGACATGAGCTTCCTTAATTGATTTTCAGTCTCGTGCACCAGGTGTATATCCGCATTAAAAATTTTCTGCCTTAGCAGGACTTCTAAGTCTAGTCTCCTTCCATAGGCTCCTTTTTTTGGTGAAATATCATATAAATGCCCTTTAATATGAAGGAATTATTAATATCTATAAAATTTTGCTTTTAAGTCATGTATGATTTTTTTCTTGCATGTTATACTTAGTTTGAAAGAAGTGGCCGGGCGCGGTGGCTCAAGCCTGTAATCCCAGCNAAAAAAAAAAAAAAAAAAATTCGCCGGGTGTGTTGGCGGGTGCCTGTAGTCCCAGCTACTCGGGAGGCTGAGGAAAGAGAATGGCGTGAACCCGGGAGGCGGAGCTTGCAGTGAGCTGAGATCCGGCCACTGCACTCCAGCCTGGGCGACAGAGCGAGGCTCCGTTTCAAAAAAAAAAGAAAGAAGTATAGTGTCCATGTGGAGAACATGAACTGTAGAATTAGAAGCGTGGGCTGGGATCATTGCTTACTAGCTGGGTGAGCTTGGACAAGTGACAGGGTTTCTGTGCTTCAGGTTTTCCATCTGAAAAAAAAGAATCTCTTCATTTAAAGAGCGAATGTATTCAAGAACATGAAAGAGTACCTGAAACATACTGCTTTATATATGTACTTGTTATTGTTATTTTTAAGGTAATTGGCAATACAAATCTGTCCTTTTAAGTTGACTTGACAATGCCTCCTGAAGAAAAGAATTAAGTTCTTGATAAACATCAAGACTCAATAATAAAATTTAAAAATTCCTAAGTTATAAAGATTATTATTAAAAAAGACCAACTACTTTATTACTTTAAAATATTGATTAGCTTTTTGAACTTATTTTATGTCTAGATACTCTTTATAAATCTTATATTCAGTAGAAATATGTCTTGAGTGGTCATCATCAAGAAAGATGACAACTTCTTGTAGAAATTTAACCCTTGGTACCCTTGGAAATTAAGCTTTAATTAGTTACATTTCCAGGGATATTTGGGTCTCATTTGTTTGTTTGTATTGTTTTGTTTTTCCAGTAAATGGCTTCTTAAGCTGTATTATCCCCTCCAGTGTCCATTGATTCAGAGAAATACCAACAATTAGAATTTATTGCTCTGATTTTGAACTGAATCTTGTGGCTGTTTTTATTGTAATTCAAGGCACTGTTTAATCCCTTTGCTTAGAAGCCATTGAAGTGAAAATGTTCATATTGCCGATTTACTTTGTGACAATGATGTATGGGAAGATTATTCTGCAAGAACCAGAAAATATGATACTTGTTGGAAGAAATTCAATGTCGCAACCAGTTGAAATAAAGAACACCCAATCCCACGTGCTAACAAAGTGGGGATTCCTTTCCAAATCTTTGTACTATGCAAAGGATACTTTTCTGGTGTGCCGAGAAGTTATCTCTGGGACTGTCACACTTGGAATTCCAGCAGATTACCCTATCATCAAGTCATCAGTATGCTGCTATTTGAATAAACACAGCTGTTGTTTTCCAAGAAATATGGCTAGGAGCAGCAAGGAAAAAAAGGGCAATTAGTGTTATTGAAATGAAGGGGTACTCAGGATGGCATATATATATTTATGAGCATTTTCGTTTCCGAATAGCCTATTTACCATGCTGTGACTTAACAGTGGGGGAGTAATGATCCCCTCTCCAAATCCTTGGTACTTTACTGCATTTTGCTATTTGCCTAATATTAATTACAAATAATTTTCATAATTAAAATAAATATATATATTTTAATTTCACATGACCTTGTGCTATCTTCTATCCACAAATCCTTGAAGTTTTGATGGCAGCGTGTTCCAAAGACCTATATATAAGGATATATGAATAGGATAACCTATTTTAAAATTTATGCTAATGATTTCAATATGTGGAGCAAAGATGTTATTGTCCTGGATCTGGGAATAAGGCTTGTTTTTAGAGGGTCAGGGGGAACCTTCAGCATGGTGTAATGCGGAGTGGTGGACCAGAAAGATGAGACTATTAACCAACAGTGTGGGCCCAGGCAAGGGATTCCGTCCCCTGGATCTCAGCTTCTTTATCTGTAAACTGTTGAGATTGGATGATATGACCTTTCAGGTCTCTTCAAATTCCATGATGCTTTGAACTTAGGCCTTTATTACTCTGGTCTGACACTCAATGCTGAACAACACATTTGTTACAGAGACCCATTGGAACTGGTGGTTGTCATCTTTATAAATAAACAAACATTCTGACTGTTTTTGTGCTTTCAGTATAAATGAAGACAAATAATGGGATGAGTTGTTAAGATCTTAGTGCTTTATTCACCTAAAGTAGTTTGTTTTGAATTTGTATATATATATATATGTCTGTCTGTTTGTATTTTTTTTTTTTTTTTTGAGATGGAGTCTCACTCTGTCGCCCAGGCTGGAGTGCAGTGGCGCGATCTCAGCTCACTGCAAGCTCCTCCTCCCGGGTTCATACCATTCTCCTGCCTCAGCCTCCCTAGTAGCTGGGACTACAGGGGCCCACCACCACGCCCGGCTAATTTTTTGCATTTTTAGTAGAGACGGGGTTTCACCATGTTAGGCAGGATGGTCTCGATCTCCTGACCTCATGATCCACCCGCTTCAGCCTCCCTTGAATTTGTATATTCTTAAATCTTTAGTCTATGGTTAAGAACTCTGGTTCAGGGGTATTGGTTTGGCAAGTGTAAGGGGGATTGGGGAGAAGATTGGAGAAGTATGTTAAGGTTCTGTTATTTCTGGGGTAAAAAATAAGAAGATGCCAGGAAAAAGAAACTGAAGTTCGAGGCAATGACTTTTGTTTAGAAGGTCAATGCTGTGGTGCATTTTAAAACCATCTCATTTAAAAAGTACAGAGAGTACACCAGCACCCACTAGCTTGGTGGCTGTGGTTGCATTAGCATCTTGTCCAACAGCCACGATAACCAAGCTATGTATCTTCCTTTTATTTTCTCTCAAGAGGGAGTTGATCTCCAATTTGCAAGTAAGTCTTCGAAATTTAGTTCAGTTAAGCTCAAGGATTTTAAAGACATCTCATACACAAAATGACACACATCAAGGGTGTGGGTATGTTGTTTTCCAGTGTTTCTAAGTAGGTGTGAAGGAAAACCTCATTTAAACTCTATTGAGAAATCAACAAAAGCCTTAAAACAAGAATAATGAAGCAGCATGAGTAATGTTCAGGGTCTATACTGAGACAAGGATGATGAGGGCATTGGTTCTTCAGTCAGAACAGCAACTGTCTATGCAATGTCTGAGGTCTGACTGTGCGACCTTGGGCCCAGCCACGAAATACCGTCACCCAAACCCAACTCCCCCCTCATTAACAGTAACAACACACAGCAGTTTAGTGCTTTATGGTTTCAGAGCTCTTTTGCATGTATTATCTCATCTCTGGTCCATTTTTAGGATGGTGTTAGCCTTACCTCATGCCCCAGCATTTCATCATGTCTTTGGAGACATTGCAGCTTAGCTGATAGGTCTGATTTTTCTCCTTATGCTTTGGGCAACCTCTGGAAGGGGTAAAGGTGATGTTTTGGCTAGTAGTTTAAACAAATAACAAAGTTGGACTGAAATGGAAAGTTTCTAGTGAGATCAAAGAATACGACATAAGGGATAAAATTAAGCACGGTTTATACAGTGGTGGCTTCTCTCATTAGGGCTGTCAGACAAACTGTTCCCACTCATTTTCTCACTTGGCCCTCATGGGAACCCCCTGGAAGT
Source organism: Theropithecus gelada (assembly GCF_003255815.1). NCBI lineage: Eukaryota > Metazoa > Chordata > Mammalia > Primates > Cercopithecidae > Theropithecus > Theropithecus gelada. Next base: position 26,558,225 of record NC_037680.1, on the reverse strand, counting down.
AGGAGCATTTATTATTATTCCTAGTGTACAGATGAGGAAACAAACACTTGGCCATTTACATAGTTTATAGAAGTCACAGGGCCAATGACAGAGCCTAGTTCTTTTGCCTCTTAGGCCAATGCTCTTTCTTCCATACCCCAGTGCCTCTCTAGGTATAAGATCACTTCTCAAGTTTGGACATTTTCTTGTATACATCACTTTCCTCCCCCGAATTAACAGAGAGGTAATAAATTTCAGAGGAGAGCTGGGACTAAAGATGCAGTCTTCACTCTGGGGGGGCGGGGGGCGGCGGGGGGCCCTCCTCTCAGGGTGTCATTGTTACTTTTGTCTGTTTTCATTTTTGTTTTTTCTTTCATTCTTAGAAAGGTAGGTCCTGTGTGCCAGGTAGGGCATGGCAACAGGAGTCTAGAATTTAGGAGAATGGAGAGGCTACAGTTGGACCCAGTTAGTGTTTTCAAGATCGTGTCTTGACCACTGTCTGAAGTTAGTGGAATTGGATCTGGACAGAATATCAAAATCCCAGCCAAGAGGGTCAGGTATTACTCAAAAAATCTGTGCATTTGCCTAGGACTAGAAAACTTTTTCCATTCCTCACTGGCAGGTCAACTGATCTTCTTGATATACTTTAATCCAGTCTCAGGAACAAGCATCAGTGACTTTGGCTAAAAGCTCTAGGTAAGCAATAGATAAACTTTTGGCAGTAATGTCATTATTGGTATTTGAGTCAGTTGTTAGTGGCATTTATTATCCCCAGCCCCAAATCCTTCATTTAGCTTTTATGTGGTTTTTTTTTTAGTTTTACTTCCCTGGATTCTTTTCTTCTCTTCAATTGTTGTAAATCAGTAACAGTTGAACTACACTGTCAAAATACAGTATTTTTTTTTTAAATGAATGAAGCTCTTTGTTAAGGAATGGTTCTTTCTCTAATGCAAATAATTACTTTCTAATTGTTCTGTAAGATTATACTTTACTGCATATATTTTTAAAGCAGGCAGCGCCTGCAAAGTAATCATCTTATTTAACATTTTTAAAATTAAGTAGCAAGTCTATGGGACAATTCCAACTAAATAAAAAAAAATTCAATAATGGAAATAGAGTAAGGACAAGGGGGAACATATATTACACAAAGCAAAACTATTTTGAAACACAGTATCTTATGTGGCCTTCCTTAGATTTTAGTGGCTTTTGGAAAAGATGGCTCCACACCTTGATTTACTACTCATCCCAAAGTCTAAATCCAAGGTTGTTCTTGGAACATTGCCTCTTCAAAGCATTCTTATTAGGAGCTGAGAGAACCCAAAGAGAGTGGTGAACATTTAAAGCATAGAGCATATAATGTAGCTGCACTAATATGAAACAATTGTTCTGTATTAGACTCCAGAGATTGAATTATACAATTCATATCTAAGTGAAAGATGAGCGCCATATTAAGCATATTTCCCCATCTCTGAAAGCAGGCAGAAAACTTACAAATGCATCTCAACAATCTTCTCCAAAGAGCATTCTTACTGGTCTGAAGCTATGGAGCACTCTGTTCTCTCTTGAATGTACTTTATTATCAATTCTTAAGCAGTTGAAAGGAGGTCTTGAATCTGAACCTATCCCACAATGCCCTTTATGTAGTGTGACTCTCAGAGGCCCCTGCTGCCCACACTTTGGCAAAGACTCATTTAACTTGATAGGCTTATGTATTCTACTCTTCCTTTCAACAGGAGTGGCTGGAGCAGGGTAGAGGTAGAAGATGATTCCATGTAATGGATCCAATTACAAAGACTTTTGGAGGAGTGCTGAGAAGAGGTTATATTTGGTGGGAGGAATAATCCTTTAGAATATGGTATGGCCCAATATCGGTCCTGGAAATAATCCTATCTATAGGAGACAGTTCTACTTCATTTAGAATTTAAAGGATGGAATATTCATAAAAAATTTTACATTGAAAATTTAATCTCAGCCTGGGGCTTGAGGAGCTAATTTCATCCCAGGTCTCTTTGCTCTACCATTACTGCTTTCTCCCACTTTATCAGGAAAATTTTGTAATACCTTTGTGCAATTAAGAGATACTGAGCTTTGTGCAATTAAGAGATACTGAGTGGCAATTATTGGCTCATTCTACATACCAACTTAATGGCCAGAGATTCTTTGGTTTTAATATCTAGCAAGTTTTACATGAGGCCACAGAATCAACTCTTAATTCATTCAGTAGTAATAGTTCAGTACTATCTTGGTGGTGTATATTATTTGTAGAGATCACAATTTTATGACTTGGGACTTGATCAGGGCTTAGAAAAGTTGGTGGGGTTTCTGAGTGAGTAGTCAATAGTCCCAAGAATTGACAGACACATGGGGAAAGGAACAGAAGTTGTGGCAGACAATCATAGAAATGAAGAAAAGACAGAAAGAACAGGGAACGAGAAAGAAGTGAATGGTGGGAGTGGTGGATGTCCCTAAATCATCTCGTACTGCTGTGCTGGAGCCAGTTTTGAAAGGCTCACCGAAGCTGATTATAGTTTTCTTTTGAACTCTGTTCTGTGATTTTGTTTTGGTAACTTCAAATTGGCACAGTGGAAGCATTTACACCATAGATATTGGTGAATACTACAAATCAGGGCTTTTTTTTTTTTTTTTTTTTTCTCCCTCCAGGGAGCTAGTTGTTCAATATTTACCAGCATACTATGACCTTAGATATTTCTTTGTGATACAAGAAGCCTAAATTATCAAATGTGTCATAGCAGGAGAGAGTTTGGGAGACACTGGATTAGTTGGGCAGGGGCCAGTTCCACGAATAGAAATGACAAACTGGAGTTTCTATTCCCATAGTTGACTGAAATGAGAAGCAGGTCAAGGTATGGAGAGAAGAGGTCAAACTAGTTGAGAAAGATGTATTGTAGGCATTTTGCAGAAAGCAGGAGCAGTCCTATTTAGCACTCATAACAGATGAATAAATGGTGGTTGGGAGAGGTTAAATCTGTATATCACACAAGTTAGAACCAATTATAATTTATTTTACCCAAAGTCCTAATTTCTAACTCCCACACTATAGGGTTCCTCTGTAGACCTCTGCATTCAATGAGGCAGGTGGTGCTCCCCACAACTTTTGGGCTTAGCATCGACATTGTAATCTAGATTGAGCTTTCTAGTGATACCCTATACACAGCTCTGCGTGGCAGCCCTGCCTGCGGGTCACCTCTCTCTGACTCTATACACATGAAGAACATCCTCAGCCAAAACATCCCTGCTCCACTCCAGAGCAAACATCAGTTTCCCCTCCTCTTCTAAGTTTATAACTTTTTCTTTATTTCTACTGCCTTCTCATTCATTCATTTATTCATTCAATAAACATTTGTTAAAAGCCTGTGTGCATTGTGAAAGAAAGAGGGAATTCAACCTAGGAAGGCCTACTGGAGGGAACACATGTGTGTGTCTAATTTGGAAGCTGCAGAAGAAGAAGGAGTAAAGATGTGGGTTTGAGGACCACAGATGGGGGGCTAGACTTTCTAGGTCATCATGGAGACTCCATCTGTTTTGACTATTTCTCTTCAATATGAGCAAAAGCCTTAGCCTGGCAACTTACTCTTTTCTTCTAATTTTCTTTCATCTTTTGTCTCTGGCCGTTATCCAGGACCAGGTGGATCTCACTGACTTAGATATTCTCCCTTTGGAGATCCTGGTGCCTTCTGTGCCCCTACCCCCAAAGTGAAATCACTTTAGATACAATAATTCTATATGATATTTTTGCTTATCTGAAAAGCATAATTTAATTCTATTTATTGAAGTGGACTGATTCGTATAAAGTGTACATAGTAAATCATTTTGAGTTATTGATTTGGTAAAAAGGCCTATGGTTTGAAACAATTTTACATTTTGATCATGCGACATTATCCACTGAATCTCTTCTGATTTACATTTATTTATTTTTAGTTGTACGTTTATTAATGATAAACGGAGTTCAACTATAAATGACTATAGAATTTCATGAGATATTTTAAGGAGGTGTTAGAGTTAGGAATGTGTGGGTGGGGAGCCATATATGAATAAAGATAGTTTCAGTCAGATGTGAGAATCACACTTTGAGAAAGTGTGGTCTCTGGACCAGAAACATCAGTATTACCCAGGAATTTGTTTCAAATGCACATTTTTGAGCCCCACCCCAGGCCTGAATCAGAAATTCTGCAAGTGGGGCCCAGTAATTTGCATTTTGACAAGCTCTGCATGCAATTCTGATGTTAGCTAAATATGAGAATCACTGATTAAAGTAATACTAACAAAGTTAGCAACAATCAAAGAAAATTTTAAATGAAGTAGTACAGTTATGTCATTAACTCACTTTGGTCGGACCAATACTTGTTTGGATCCTTAGGCAGATTTTCTACTTACTGTATTCTTAAAAACCAAAAGTGTTTCAGCATTTTCACTTCTTTTGCAAATAATCATTAGACAGACTTGTAAAAAGATTGATTGTACACTTTCATTTCCTCAAGCGGTCATTTATTCTTTCAGATAATACTCATTCTCCAGGCAGCAGACAAAAGACTTGAAGACATACACAGCTGAAGGAAATGAAAAGGCGACAAGGCTAAGAGAACAAAGATGAGCATTGTCACGGTCTGGAGGGTGGTGGTGGAGGAAGCCTTCTCTACGCTGGTGCCTCTATTGGAACTTTCAGGAAATGAACATGTGTGTTTTGTGTTTTTCCCTTTACACCTCAAGAAACTTGGAACAATGATTTTCTTTTATGGAGAAGCTTACATTTAAGCAGATAAAAATTAGCCCCGAGAATACAAATACAGAATCAAAGTCCACAAATTTAATTATTGCTTCCCCTGGTTAGCTGATCTTCAATTCTGATATCTTCCTCTCTGGTGTAGGGGAGTAAGGTTTATACCCATTTTAAAATTCTTTGTTGTATTATGACTACTAATACACAGGGAAAGTTTCTATGCATTCATTTATTCAATAGATATTTATTAGGACTCACTGTTTATGGAACTGCCCAAGATATTGTGGGAGATACAAGGGAGAGGACAACATCAACCCTGTTCGCAGAGTGTTTGAAGTCTACCAGGACTTCAAATGTGTCCATTGTACACGTAAGCATAATAAAAGCTAAAAGTAGGTGTGCCATACAATGGATCAAAATCAAAGGCTGTAAGAAGAGGAAAGGCATTCTTTCTAGCTTTGGTCAGATTTGGTCCACAATCAAATCAAATTCTTACTAAGTTCATATTCTCTTACTGACAAACTGAACTGCTGCAAAAAATAATCCTCCCCCATGGGAGATCTTACAGTCAGACCCTAATTGCCCTAGCTCAGTTTAGAATGTAGCTTTGAAAAGAATGACAAAAGACCTTGAAGAGGCGAGCAACAGATTTTGAAATATCTGGTCTATAAGGGTAAGAGACTGTATGATGCCAAAGCCTGGGGGTACCCAGCTGGGGTCAATCGATATTAATTGCTAACACCTAGAGGTAATTAGCAGTAATTACCCAAAGGAGTGATGGGATGGCCAGACTGACTTAAAGGCAGCAATTCCAGGAGCTCCTAGCATGTTGGGAACCTAACAGTTTCTAGGTAACCATAAATAAATTAGGTTTCCCCAGCAATTTATGTAGAGAGTTTTAAAATTGCATTACAAAGGACCCCTGGGGCAAGCTTTTATAAATATATTATTAAAACTTGTAACCCTTCCAACCCAGAGGTGAAGTTTATTTTCTCACACTTTGAGTCTGAGAACTTGCTTTAACCAATAGAATATCGGGAAAGAGAAATTGTGCAACTTCTTTTGCTAGTAAGTCTGACAAGACCTGCAGCTTCCACCTTCACCTTCTAGAAACATTGCCCTGAGATCTTGTGAGGCAGCTGGTCTAGCCTCCTGGAGGAGCAGTTTTGTGGAGAAGATTCAGGCATCCCTGCCAACAGCACCAACTCCAGATATATGAGTGAGTGCATCTTAGAGTCTCTGGCTAATAGTGTACTAAAGTGTTAGACACTCAGAGTAGATAATTTTACCACCACCTTTTTCCCTATGGCAAAATTATATTCAACTATAATAAAAATTATAATTTTATTTCTTAGTTTTAAAGCAAACAATTGGCAAGATAACGAATGTCAATTTCAAAGATATTCATATTGAGCAAAATATTTCATAGATGAAATAAAAATTATATTCAACAAAAAAATACTTCAGTTTTCACCTTGCCTCAGTTTGAAATTTTTTTTGCACAGAAATTCCCAAGAGTAAGAATGATTGTAAAGACAAGGAAACACAACTTGAGTTCCTTCTATTCTGTGATTTTATCATTGCTAATTTCAAATCTACTGATTAAACACAAGAATATGTAGTACCATGGAAATAGGGATGTAAACTGCGCACAACGAAAGCTTGAACAAGTCCTAGTCGCTATGAAACAAGACACTGGGGGGGCTGGGGGTTGGGGGGCGACTGTGTAACTGAGTTCTCCAAATTAACTTCTATGTAGAACACAATGTTTATTAAAAGATAAGGAATAAAACGGGCTAATTTGAAGCTTCTGTAAATGTTATTAAAACTCAAGAGCTCCAGTATTTGTTCAGAAATTAGGCCAACACCCTTCCTCGGCCGCCTGCTCCTCGGCCTCATCGCTCGGCCTCTGCCTGGCCTATCGCCTGCCGCTGGCTTCCGACGGGCTGGACCTGAGCCAGGCGGCGGCGTGCACCAATGACTACAAGATCATCCGCACCAACGAGAAGGAGCAGCTGCAAGGCCTCAACGACCGCTTCGCCGTGTTCATCAAGAAGGTGCATCACCTGGAGACACAAAACCGCGCGCTGAAGGCAGAGGTTGCCGCGCTGCGACAGCGCCACGCCCAGCCGTCGTGCGTCGGCGAGCTCTTCCAGCGCGAGCTGCGCGACCTGCGCGCGCAGCTGGAGGAGGACAGCTCGGCGCGTGCGCAGGCCGTGCTGGAGCGCGACGGGCTGGCCGAAGAAGTGCAGCTGCTGCGGACGCTAAGGCGCCGAGGGTGCTCTGAAGACGCAGTAGCGCGACATGGACGGCGCCACGCTGGCCCGCCTGGACCTGGAAAAGAAGCTGGAGTCGCTGCTGGACGAGCTGGCCTTCGTGCGCCAGGTGCACGACGAGGAGGTAGCTGAGCTGCTGGCCACGCTTCAGGCGTCGTCGCAGGCCGCGGCCGAGGTGGATGTTGCTGTGGCTAAACCAGATCTGACCTCGGCGCTGAGGGAGATCCGCGCCCAGTATGAGTCCCTGGCCTCTAAGAACCTGCAGTCCGCGGAAGAATGGTACAAGTCCAAGTTCGCCAACCTGAACGCGCAGGCGGCACACAGCACAGAGGCCACCCGGACGAGCGGCGAGGAGATCCATGAATACCGGCGCCAGCTGCAGGCGCGCACCAGCGAGATCGAGGGCCTGCGCAGGGCCAACGAGTCCTTGGGGAGGCAGATCCTGGAGCTGGAGGAGCGGCACAGTGCCGGGGTGGCTGGCTACTAGGGTAGCCTTGGGCAGCTGGAGAATGATCTGAGGAACACCAAGAGTGAGATGGCACTCCACATTCGGGAATACCAGGACTTGCTCAATGTCAAAATGGCTCTTGACATTGAGATAGCAGCTTACAGGAAACTGCTGGAAGGTGAGGAGACACGTTTTAGCACCAGTGGGTTAGGCATTTCGGGGCTGAATCCACTTCCCAATCCAAGTTATCCGCTCCCACCTAGAATCCTCAGTTCTACAACCTCCAAGTCTCATCCACTGGGCTATCACTTAAGAAAGAGGAGGGGGAGGCATCTAAGGTAGCTTCTAAGAAAACTTCCCAGATAGAGGAAAGTTTTGAAGAAATATTAGAGGAGACAGTGATATCTACTAAGAAACCCGAGAAATCAAATATAGAAGAAACCACCCTTTCAAGCCAAAAAATATAGTTCCATTGCTTTGAAAAAGTTAATGCTTAAGAGGGAATGATATGCATTTGACTTGTTGAACAGCCTATTCCTGAACCATAATACCTGCCACCACTATAAAATATCTTCAAGGCTTCAGTCTCGTATTTAGTATTGAATACTTACCTTCTGTAATAAGAAAACCACCCCTTAGATTGAAGTAAACTGCAGTCCTGGAGCAATCACAGATGAATTATCTAAGAATACAGCTTTTTGACCTTCAGCTCACGCTTCACAGTGATCGATGATTCAGGTGCAGAGGAAGTGCAAACTACGGTGCTAAATCTGTGATCATCGTCATTTGCTGTGAACTGAAATTAAAACTATTCACGCTACCCAGCCATTACCCAGCTAAATAATCTTACTCTACATACCTAAAACGTAAGATCACTGCCAAAGATAAACTAATGGTCCACACCCAATACCACTCTGATAGAACTTTCACAAATAATAGGTGTTTGTTTAATGGACATCTTCCACCTCCCTCAATTCCACATATACTTTTCTTCTATGTAGGAAAAAAATAGTCTAGTGTAGTGTTCTTCCCATGTAAACACATTTTGGTTCTTCTCAAAAGAACTTACCCCCATTTGCTCTCTTTGCTCAGTGGGTAAAATTAGATGCATGTTGACCATGTCTATGATTCGTGTAATTGCTTATCCCTGCCCATTTTATATTCTTTCAATTCTGTAGGTTAAAAAAAAATGGCAGTGATGAATTTTAAGGGTTTCTCCCAACATATAAAATAATGAAAAGAATCCCTATACTTGAGGCTTTCAGCTTACACAAATCCATTTAATTAGGATAAAAAAAAAACCCTTAAGGATGTAGCTTTTCACCTTTACTTTAGAAGCACAGTAAATAGTTATTCCAAACTGTGATGAAGCTGACCTTAGATTTAGTAGTATAAGCTAGAGGAAGTGAGTGTTTCTATGAGTGGAAAAAGCCAAGGTGTCATTTACGTGTCAGTTCATTTGTGGTGATATAGAATTAGCTTTTTCATCCCCTTACCCTTAGAATCCATGTATTCCCCTTCCCACTAGTCTAGGTCCTAAAAATGCCTCGGTTTTACTCTCCTATGCCTTTTACGAGTGCTCAGTGTAGGATATTTTGTCACTAGAACACAATGCTGCTGCCCCAAAGTAAAAAAAAAAAAAACAAAAAAACCACAACCACTTCTGGTCAATCAACACCACCAGCAAATATAAGAAAGAAATCTTTTTCTTTTCTAAAAGACTTCCCCAACACTTACCCCATGGTTGCACAGATGGTGGGGTCCTGCCAGAGAGGAAGAGACACCCAGACCAGAGAAGGGGTGTGCATGCGCCTACTCGCTTGCTAGAAGTAGATTCTGGACAGTCAGCTCTTCATCTGCCCAACTGTGTAGCATCTGCATTGCCCAGTCTCTCATGTGTGCCAAGGCTGATGCAGGATTTGTTCTCTGTCCAGCAGTCACTTCTGCCAGAGCTAAAGAGTTGCCCCATCTCTGTTCTATGTCTCCTTTAAGAGCTCTGGTGATAAGGACATGATGCTTTTACTGAACTTTCTTATCCTAGCACGTGCTTCAATAGTTCAAGGAACTTGAAAGACACTTTTCTCTTCTTCCTTACTTTTACCCCATCCCTGTCTTTACTCCTCACACTTATTGTAAGACATTAGTAAAATAAAAAATTAAAAGTCACACGAATCCCACCAAAAAAAAAGAAATGAGGCCAACACGTTTTTTCCCCCCCCCCCCCCCCCCCCAGGGAGGAGTAGTTTACCACTGACGCTGTTTGGAATTGCTGGCACATGGTGATAATCAAAGGTAGGCTGATTTCTTGTCATTTAAATTGTTGCTTCAAAATTTACAGATGTTGTACCCTATTTTTGCCTGTGCCTTATGTGGACTGCTCCTGCTGACCCATGCTGGATATGCCTCTGCTTTTGTTACCAGAGGAAGGTATCTGCATGGGTCTGCAGCAACTTCAATTCTTGCCTCCTCAGAAAAAAGAATTTGACTGAGGGGCATAAGGCAGAAGGAGAGACCGGGGCAAGTTTTGGAGCAGGAGTGAAAGTTTATTAAAAAGCTTCAGAGCAGTAATGAAAAGAAGAAAAGTACACTTGGAAGAGGGCGGAGTGGATGACGTGAGAGGCCAAGTTCATGGCTTGGCCTCTTGACTTGGGGTTTTATATGTTGGCATGCTTCCGGAGTCTTTTGTTACTTCTCCTCACTCCTGAGATCTTACTGGGAAGCAGCTGATCACCAGTTTCAGGTGTTTTCTATTAGCGACTGCCTTTCCCTGGCACCAGCTGTGACAAATTGTTACTTTAGAGAGACAGTTGTTAACTCCCTGACCATCACCTGTTGGTCGCCCAGTGCTCCTGGTGTGTGTGTCGGGGAGCCCTCTCTTGCCCTGCTCATATTTAATTAGCTACTTACTGTACCACTTTTAGCATTTCACATCCCATCTGACTGTGACTAGGTGAGACCAGCAGGAACTGCTCAGTTGACCCAAAGAATCACCAGAAATAATAAATGGTTATTTCATGCCACCAAGTTTCAGGATAATTATGTAGCCATAGATAAGTGGTGCAGGAAATGATCACTTAGAGTAATAGAGCTAGATTTTTCTTCCTGAAGCTGTGACAATTATAAGAGCTCTAAATATGTATTGGGTAGAAGGTAAAGATTTGGGGACTATTGTTGATGGTATGGCTTATTGACGGAGGTGAAGTCATTTTAAATAAGATGGGAGAGGTGATGCAAGAAGGAAATGGGGAGAGAAAAATGTTTCTGTGAAGATTGGAGATTTAAAATTATCACGAATACATTGGTGAGGGGGAGTGATTCAAAGAGAACAGTGTTTTAATTCCTGAAGCTAAATCATTTTTTTGTATCTTGAGTATGAAACCAGACCTTTGGGAATGGGATCTGAATGTCCCTGAAACAATGAGGTATGCTTCTACGTTCCAGCAAAGACATCAAACTCTGTCCCAAAAGCCAGAATGAAGGACACATTGTGGAGATTATGTTTTCGTGGTACAGAGCTTTAACATACTTATTTGGTAGGCAATTTCTGAAGCAGTAGCAAGGATACAATGGTAAAAAATTGGCAAAAATCCATCCCACTCATTACTAATAACTTTAAATTTATGTGGTAAATTACATAACCATAGATAAATGCCATTTTCATATCCGGTTTCTGAAATGTCTACAAATATGAAACTGAGTCACAGAAAACTGGAGTGTTATTTTAAACATTTCAGTCCGTTCAGCTTTTGCTTTTTATGACTTTGATTGATTTCCATGCTATCTCAAACATTTCTTTCTTGAAGAACGGATTTTTTTGGACCATGATTTGGCAAAGATGATGTGTGTACTATGAAAATTGGAGACTGTGGTTGTCAGGAGAGGTGATGTTCTGTTCAGTAAAATTATACTGAAACTTATCAGGAGGAGAAATAAATTCCTGGAATAATGAAGAGTTGTATATTTGAACATATATGTACATATATGATGGAAATTAGCTAATGCGATTATGGAGACTGAGAAGTCTGAAGACCTGCCCTCTGCAAGTTGGAGAACCAGGAAAGCCAGTGGTGTGATTCAGTTTAAATTCAAAGATCTAAGAATGAGGAACATCGATTTTTCCCAGTAGGAGGAGATGGACGCCCTAGTTTAAAGAGTGAATTTGCCATTCCTCCACCTTTTTGTTCTTGGATGCCTGTCCATATTGGTGAAGGCGGTCTTCTTTCTACTTATTCAGTTGCTATTCTCTTCCAAAAACACCCTCACAGACACACTCAGAAATAATGTTTTACCTCTTATCTGGGCTTCTTTAACCCAGTCAAATTGACACAGAAAATTAGACATCACGTCATAATAATGAGTAAAGAGTGTGAAGAATGTTGGAAGTATTTTAAGAATGACACAATTTCAGAAATTCTGAGAATTCTAATTTTTTTCCTAGCAGATACCTGAAGATTAGTATCTGTCACCAATTTATAAATACTAACTGAATCATCCTGTACTCAAATAAATTATGATAAATTAACTCGCCTTTACTTTTGCTAGTGTGAGTACAGTATTTGTTCACTGGACTGTCTGAGATTTACTGCAACTGGATTTCAGTAAAATATTTCACAGCCTCTTGTTATATCTTAATGGAGAAGATGGAAACATCTGAGTTGAATAATAGGCCATTAAATTAATTTGTAGCTTGTTAAACAGCCATGTCTAAGTGTGGTGATTAGTGAATCAATATTATCTTGAAGTCACCTTACTAGAAGTCAGCCCTATGACTGTGTTTTTGATCAAGTTCTCACCAATGACTTGAAAAAAGATTAAAAAAAAAGTCACTTTCTTGCATGCATATGATTATTAAACACACAGACACAATGTGTTGATAATATTTTGACTAATAAAAGTAAATACTTAGAAGTTTCCAGTACGTAGGAAACAGGTGCTAAGAACAACCAGTTGAAATTTAAGGCTGACAATTATGGTAAAAACAAACAAACAAACAAAACCCAAGTATATAATGCGTGAGTCTTAGATTAATGATAGTTTATATAGAAAAATAACCCCAGAAGTTTTAATGGAGTGCAAGTCTAAATAAACTTATAATGAAGCAGGGTTGCCAAGACATCTAATGGAAACTTTGGTTTCACTAACATAACTAACATATCTAGAACATGCAAGGTATTAGTCTCCTTGAATTCTACATTGGACTGTATCTAGAGTATTATATTCCATTTTAGAATAGTATCAATAAATATTGATAAATGGGCATAAATATGGAGGAGGATGCCCAGAATATAAATTTATTTTTTTTCTAGAACTCAAACTATGGAAGAACTAGAGATGTTTCACTGACTAGGGAAATGTTGATGGGGAAAGGACCATTGCTATCAAATATTTGATATTTGATATTTTGCCTATGCATATGAACTAGAGGTTATACTTATTCAGTGTCACTCTGGGTAACTAGGGCCAATTAATTTAGTTTATAGGTAGGTAGAGTGCAATTCAAATTACAAAAAAGTAATGGGACAGGCTCTAAACTCCCCATCAGTGAAGACGTTTAAGTAGAGGTTAGAGTATTTGGCACTTAAAAAATCTGCCTAGTTCATTTTCCTGCATTTCTGGGAGATGGTAATAGGTGACATTTAATGTTCTTTCATCGGGAATGCTGTATATGGTTCTATGCAATAATCAATAACTAGATGTCAGAATGAGAAAATGAGCACACCTGCCATATTATTGACTCTTGTGTTTTATGGTCTACTTAGTCTGACCAATCATCCTGCTTTACCTGGGACTGTCCTGGTTTTAGTATTGCAAATTCCATGTTCCAGAAACTCTTTCAGTCTTAGAAAAACAAGAAAAGTTGTTCACTGTGGTCAGACTCACTCAGTCACTTAAGGAGCGCATCTCAGCTCTTGAGTTGTGCTTGGAGTTGATCCACAGGATAGGATTTGCAAGAGGCTGGTTGATTTGCTTCTTCCATGGATATGATCAATGAGAGGGAGGAAGCCCCAAAGTTCTAATGTTTATGAGCCTAGGTTGGAATCTTATTATCCAGAAACTCCTTCAAGGATTTGGGGGCAAAGAGTTCATTTGTGTCATGATCCTGGGAAGCCTAGCTGTGGGAGTCGGAGAACTGAGATTGGAGAGGGAAGAATGCCCATATGATGTACTTTGAACATGTTATCACTGTGGGCAAGTGGTGCTTAGTCCTAGGGAGGGCTTCTGGGAAACTTTGCGAAACACATCTCTGTGTTGTACCTGTCAAAAGCTCTATCTAGTGGTGTTAACTTTCTGGTATGTCTGGCCCATCCTGCTCACTCTTCCATCCAAATAAAGTTCTCAAGTCTTTGATCAAATGGGAATGGGTTGGGGTTATGTTAGGACACCAACAGAGGCTGCCACCTGCCTCTGATTCAGACTTTTGTTGTTACCTTTATCTCTAAATTACCCTATACATATGGTCACAGAAACACAGTAGATTGAAAGAAGCAGCATACATTTGTGGCAGATTGAATAAATAGACTCACTACTTCACTCCTTCCTGTATCTCTGCCTTTCGTAGTGACTCTTCAGTTCTTCCCATTAAAGAGAGTGAGAGTGAGTTCCAAAAAAAAAAAAAAAAAAAAGCCTCCTGACTTTGGATCTGACCATATATCTGTTTTGGTTAATGGAACATGGACAGAAGTGAGAAGGTTGCCAGGACTCGCCTGAGGCCTGAAGAGTGTTGTATGTGTCTGCAGGTGCTTTGGGCCTCTGCCGTCACCATGAGAAGAATATGCCCCAGCTAGCCCATGAGTTCACGGAGGGTGAGAGATAGTTGGAACAGCTCCAGATCCAGCTGCAGCTTGGAAGTGACCAGCCTAGTCCTGCTAAGATTGGCAGAAGCACCCTAGCTGACCTGTAGAAATACAACAAATACAGGCTGTTGTGCAGTCTAGACTGCACTATCTGTAGTATATTATGAATGAATAATTTTATAATTCCTAAAATTACTTTTTAGCAATCATAAGTGTACTATATTGTTTTATTGCATAAAAGGACTAATTTATTAAATGTAAACATTACAGTATCACATTTGTGGGCGTGTCTCAGCCACCCCTTTATGTCTGAACCTGTAAATCTTGCTCTCTCATGCTTTCTTGTGCTCTCTTTCTCTTGCTCTCTTTCTCTTTTTAAAAAATATAGACTTCTTTTTTCAAGCAGTTTTATGTTCACAACAAAACTGAGCAGAAAGTACAGAGAGTTCCCATATGCCCACTGCCTCCACCTACAGCCTCCCCCATTATCAACATCCCACACCAGAGTGGTACATTTGTTACAACCAATGAGCCAACACTGACAGTTTATTATCACCCAAAGTCTGTAGTTTACATTAGGATTCACTCCTAGTGTCGTATTTTCTATGGGTTTTGGCTATCACACGATTTTCACACAATTTTTCTGTCTCTATCACCCAATTTTGCTAACTCTAATACAATTTTAGAGTTTAAAAAGTATACTAGGAGTCTCAACAAATGCTAGGGGCCTAAGAATCTTGACACCTAAAAGAGTCTACTCTTGAAGGAGTTAACTTCTCCAAATCTCATTAGCAAAATGGAGGATAATAACACCTTGGATGGCTGCTTTAAGGATTAGCAGTATTGTATAAAAATAACACTGTAATAGTGGAATTGCTATAGTGACATTGCTGTGGAGGACCCAGAGGGATGGGAAGTAATTGATTTACAAAAAAGAGGAAAACAGGGTAAAGCAAAGAATAAAATGGTATTGTCAGCAAAGCCACTTCTTCCCTTAGAGGGAACAGAGTGGGTTCCTATGACACTTTTGCTTCTGTTTGGAAATGATGTAAGGGAAGAGACTCCATCTGCAGTAGCGATTCTCAAGCCCTGTCCATGGGCAGTAGGATGCTAAGACATCACAGACTGATGTGCTCCTAAATATAGTCAGTAATGAGAGGTTGGACTTCGAGATAATTTTGGCTTAACAGGACTCTCTATTGAAGGCCTAGGGAGGGCTGTGTGGAGGAATATAAAAGCAAGTGTACCCATGCATGCATTGGATGATGTCAGTATTTTTCAGCAGGATGGATGTTTGGCGTGCTCACATCTCCCATGGATCCTCAGTGTCTATTGCAATATTCACATTGGTATTTCTTGCACATTATACAATATGCTTTGTTACTTGTATGTTGTGTCAGAAGATATTTTTGTTTGCTCCTCCAAACCCAGTTTCTCTCCTTCACTCTGCCCTCTGTCCTGGAAAACTGGTCTGTATGGACTACATCAATAGGCCTCATTCATGGCCAGATATCTTTCCATAATTCTGTGTCAAGTTCTACATTTAAGATACTTCCTGAAGTTCTAAAAGAGGTAGACAGTGACATGTTTTGTGGAGCAACTATTCCTAACAATTCATGGTTTGTGGGAAGTGATAAAAGATGGTGTGGATTGTGCTACTAGTACAAAACCTCAAACAAGGTCTGTTACATCAAATAGGTGCTTAAATGATAGACACAAGTATTATCACATTTCTATTCTGAAAATAGGGCTAAGAGCATTTTGATTTTCTTCAAAGAAGCACAAATTTTGCAAAACTGTACAAACTGGTTCGGGTTTCAGAAAAGGGGCAGCTGAACTAAGACAATCACCATTATTGCTCCTTTCTTTTTCCTTTCCTTTCCTTTTCCACCCTTTCTTTTCTCCTTACCACTGCTTGAATAATGCAAGATGAGCACTGTATAAAAGGTAGGCATCTGGAAGGCATAGATTTATCAGAAGAGACTGCCACCTAAGGAAAATGTGACACTAGCTCTTGGAGTCTTCCTTCCATTTTAATCATCTTCAGAATATAGTCTTTGGATAATTACAGATAGATAAACAGAAACAAGGCTAATAATCAAAACCCTGAATAGGTGAATTACATTTTAGTGCTAAGCTCACGTTTACCACATAAGATATATGTGTGATATTTTACCAGTTTGGAAGTAACTTTTTCTGATTTCTTCTCCATTATTCATGTTATTTATTGTTATAATTAAGACATGACAGGCTAGACACTTTAGCAAAAAGTTTCCCCCCAGATCCCACATCTATATTATTTGGTATCTAGAAAACAAGGGGTGATTTGCTCCAAGGAATCATTGAAATATTTACATTCATTTCAATTATCATTAATAGCAATTTTTAAGTAAATTATTTTACAAAATGCAGGGTAGGTAATAATATAGCCTTGTAAAATCTCTTATTTGGCTTATTGCAATTTATACTAAATTTTTATCACTTCTCTGTGTGCCATAACACAGCATGTTTTATCTATTATATTTATTTCTAAAAACATTTTGATGAATTATTAATGACTGAAAGGGTTCTCGTGTAAACAGCTGTGCATTTGTCCATCCATCCATCCATCCTCTATTCATCACCTCATTTATGTACTAGGAAATGTGCTAACATGTGGAAAAAGCTAGAAAAGCATCAAAATGATTATTCTCATCGACTCACAAAACTAATGAAAGACATAGGCAAAAAAGTAAACATTTAGCTTAATGTGGTAAGGCTGCTAATTTAGGCTAGGTTTTGTGAAGATGAAGAGGTAGAAGTGTTAATAAAAAGGAGACATTGGGGGACAGTAAGTTGCAGCTGAGCTGTGTTTTGAAGTATAATTAGGAGTTATCAAAGTGAAAGGCAGGAGGATAGAAGCTGAAGCTTAGATAAAAGCACACAGGTCTGAGAGAGCACGTGATATGTGGGGAGGTGTAATGTACATCATTTAATATATCTAGAACATAGTGTATAGGCGAGAGCTGTTAAATATGAGAGACACAAGCAGGCAGCAGATCATGAAAGCTCTCATGAGCTCGGAGAGTTCGCACTTTTCACAAAACTCATTGGAAAATCACTAATGGGTTTTGAGCAGAATAGAGTGATCAAATGTGTATTCTAGAAGGACTGCTCTCAGGGTTGTGGAGAATGGATAGATAGATAAGCCAAAAACTGCAGTGGAGACATTAGACTGTGACTGAATGAGAGCAGGTTGTATTCAAGGTCCTGGAGATACCGTGAACAGGGTCTGGCACATGGTAATTCCTCTATAAGTATTTGTTGAATAGAGGAATAAATGCACAGATCATGCAATACATTTTTTAGGTAATTTCAGTAAGAAATGATGAAGGCCTGAACTAAGGTGTTGGTAATGGAGAAGGATAAAAAGAAGATCATTTAGATTAGTGTTTTCCAAACTTTTCTAATCATGACCTATCTTAAGAAGTAAATATACATGACTCCATATACACAGCCCACATCAGAAACTAATGTTTTTACTAAATTATTTACTTCCACTACCTGTGATGTACTCTAATTTCTATCCTGTATTGTGCTGTGGCATACTACACTATTTGTATTAGTTTGCTAGAGCTGCTGTAACAAATACAGTAGACCTGGTGGCTTAAACAAAGGCCATTTATTTTCTCACAGTTCTGGAGATAGAAGTCCAAGATCGAGATGCTGGCAGGATTGATGTCTTCTGTGGGCCATGAGGGAAGGATCTGTTCCAGGCCGTTCTGCTTGTCTTAAGGTCATCTTTTCATTGTATCTTATAATGATTTTTCCTGTGTATGTCTGTATTCCTAATTTCCTCTTCTTATAAGGACACCCATCATATAGGATTAGGACCTACCCATATGACTAATTTTCTCTTAATTAACTCTTTAAAAATCCTATCTTCAAATATAGTTGCATCCTGAGGTACTGGGGGTTAGGAACTCAATATATAAATTCTATGATAATTCAACCCACAATACACAATTTTTTTTTTTTTTTTTGACACAGGGTCTTGCTCTGTTGCCCAGGCTGGAGTGCAGTGGCATGATCATAGCTCACTGCAGCCTCGAACTTCTGGGTTCAAGTGATCCTTTGACCTCAGTCTCCTGAGTAACTGGGACTATAAGTGTGAGCCACCATGTCCAGCTCCTGTTATATATTTTTTAACCAACCGAAGTTTGTAATGTACGTTGGGGTTCTCTTTTTGTGGTGTACGTTCTATGGGTTTTTAAAAAGTGGATAATTATATATACCCACTTTTATAGCATTATGCAGGATGGTTTCACTGGTCTAAAAATCCCTCATGTACTATTTATTCCCCCCTCTCTCCAAACCTCTGGCAACCACTGATCTTTTTACTGTCTCCATAGTTTTGCCTTTTCCAGAAGGCCATACAGTTGGAACCACATAGTATGCAACCTTTTCAGATTAGCGTCATTCACTTAGTAATATTTTCTTTTTAAAATGCTATTCCTATCCTGTTAAATTGCTTTCATGATAAACTAAAGATTGCTGTCTTCTAATTGGAAAACCCTAGTTTAATGGGATCGGAAATAGGTAGAACTGGAAGCTCTTGGTGACTTTTAAACTATGGGGAGGAAGAAAAGAGGGATCTGGAACTCAGAAGACAATCTGTGATGAACATTTGGTTGGCACACAGGTGATAATTGGTGTCTGAGGTGTGGTTGAGTCCACTCAGAAAGTGAAGAGAAGGTGAAAATTGAAGAGTTGAGGAACCTAGAGAATGTCAATCCCATAGGTGTCAAACTTTGTTTTAGGTTTAATTTTGAGTTGAACACCTTTGACTATGTTAATTTGCAAATATTTTATTTTTCTTATGAACCATTTATATCTTGTGTAAACGTTTCTATTGGTTTGTTGATCTTCTCATCAATTTGTGAGAAACCTTTCTGTCTTAAAGAAAATAGCCCATTGACAGATGTTTTCAAATATTTCTTCCTTGTGTTTTGACTTTGTTTATGACATTAATTGCTATGAAGATTTTTGAAATTTATTTGCAGTTTTACCAATGTATATTTTATGTCTTTCAAATTTTATGATATGCATAGCAAAGCCTTCTCCACTTTAATATTATATAAAGAGCAATCTGGTTTTTATTGTACTTGTATTCATTTATTTGTTTAAGCTTTGTATTTGGAAATTTGATTATCTTGAAATGTTTACAGATGGGGTAAGATAGAGATATAATTTTCTTTCTGTGTATATCACCTGGCAATTGTGCTAGCATTCTTTAGTAAGTAAATTCTTTTTTATTCTCTGATTTTTCAATGATATATTTATCACATACCTGTAGTAATACATGATATATATTATGTTCATCATTATTATCCCTTATCCATATACATTTTTATAGACATCTTGACTAATTTATTTTCTTTGAAAAATACATAAGTGAATGATCTTTAAAATAAATTTTCCAGTACAGTCTGCTCTGTACCAGAAAGTCCACACCCTAAACGAATAAGTCCCCAAATGAATACCTCAAAAATTTGATTGGGACCACAATAAAATTAGAAATTAGAAAGGTTGCCTTCTTTAAACTACTGAGTCACCATATTCAAGATAAATTTATTGGCCATCCATGTAGTTTAGGACCGTGGTGGTGGCCTAGCTAACGTCTGCAAAAGTCTCCTTCCTCAACCGTAAGAAAAATTCAAGCAAATTCTATGCAAAACCATGTCTTTCATAACTTGAAGACAGAGTATGAAAAAACTGCAGAATAACCGTGTGTGAATAGCAAAAAGAAGAATGAATTTTGAAATACACACACACACACACACACACACACACACACTTTACCTCATCCTATAACAGAAGTTTAATACAAATTGAAATAATTGCTGAGGGCCTTTGGGATCAAAGGCCATTGACATCAAGTACAAGATTTCCATTGACACTAATGGAACTTTAGTGGGGTTATCTCAGGAAATGAATCCGAAGGATGACAAACTTTAAGTTTTTCAAAATTAATTTTGCTTGACAAAATTAAATTTTCTTCACGTGGGAGAGGGACACATTAATATAAATGTATGAGAGAGGCAAATAGTAAAGTTCTGAGCTTTAGTGTAGGATGCATCTTGATCATTCTCTTCCTCTCAAATTAATATTTTATTAAATTTATTTACACACTCATTCAAACTGAACTTGTGGCAATTAGTCACTTCTTAGGTAATGATTAAACACGTATAATCCTTTTTTCATCTAATCCTATTTGGACAAGAAGGAGACTGGGAACAGAAGGGGGGTGTATGGGCGTAATGAAGTTATTAGCCATTGTTTTAGAGGTGAGAAATGCTTTTGAAAACAAAGAAAAGTAGATATAGGGGTAGCTAATACATTTTGTTTTGAAAATCAAATATTCTATTATCCAGATAATTTTCTGCCTTTGGTGTAGGTGTGTAATTTCCCATTTTTGAGGCTGGTAAACATACTATGAAGTGATATCTTTAACAAATGCCCACATTAATACTTATATTTATTTTAGAATCGAGCATGGTTTATTATCATGCAGAGTTCATTTTGCATTTTTGTTAGGAATGTTATTAAACATTTCATGTGCTGTAAATTATTTATAATGCTACAGTCCGCAGCATCTTGAACTACTTGCTGATCTATCTAGAAATTCCATCTCTGATCATAGTCTGCCTATGCAAAAAGGGAAAAAACCTAATTGTAGTCTTTAAGAAAACATATAAAGAACTGAGTTTATGAAACAGAGGAATGATATCCTAATGTCATGAAATCCAGAGAGAGATTGTAAGTTAAAATGATGACAAATTCAAATGCAGAAGAAACACAGCAAAGTTACCCTGTTGTGAAACCCATCGGAAAACAATCTTGCCAGAGATTAGCCTTTAGTTGTTAACAAAGCCACGAAGAGAAAATACTTGGCACCTTGTGGTTTTAACAGAAGAAAAACTTTGAACCAAGAGTGGAAATATTAAATATCTTTTATTATTAATATTTAAACATTAGAAAGGACGTTGAATAATAAAATAATCTTTCATTATTTAACTTCTTTATCTTTGGGTTTATTGACATTTTTGTATTTGCCACAACTTTCTTAAGCAAATTGCCAAGCACTTTCTTTAGCTGGACTAACTTGGTTTTAATTGATCCATTTTCTGGTTTTCCCAATTTATAATTAATAGCATGAAAAGAAAAACCCATTTGTACTGCCCATCCCTGAGTAGCCATGGCTATATAATGCAGAATAGTGGATAAATATATCTTTACATTTCCATCCAACAGTCCAGCAATAATGACTCAAATCTGTTGTCTGGCAGAACTCCCAAGTACTTATAAAGAGACCAAGATCTCTGAAAACGATAGGTCCTTTCCAACACACTGTGCTGAAAATCTTGTCAATTGTAAAATAATTGTTGGCCATTGTGGGGTTTGAGGCAACAGGGATTTACATGACTATAGAGGATTATTTTTTTTTTATATAACTGTGTAGGGTCTAGCCAACAGTTCTTGGCAGCATTTTAAGCAGCATTAAGTTTCCTGGCAATGCCAGGGATCAGATCCAGGGAAGCTGACTTTGTCACTGTAATTATTTCCAAGCTTATTCTGTTCCCAAACAAAGCAACTTGAGGACAGGTCCATTGTAAATTTTCTGAGTGCTTCACATGCAAGGCCCTTGAGTGTCTCTTCCAGATACATGTGTTTGGACCAATTCAGATATGGTTTCTTTGATACTTGCTAATTAGCACTTTTGGTCAAAGTCTGGAATTTTAGATTTCATAGTCTTAAGGAAACCATGACCTCAAATTTCCTGTCCCATTGTATGAGAGATGTTAATATGTGAGCCTGTCCAAAGAATGGTTAGCAACATCAAGGACAAGAATTGCTTCACACTGGCCCCAAATAGTTGCAAATGGTTTAATTTTTATGTGGGTGCAGAGGTGGAGTGAGGGGAGTTTAGTTTTTACTGATCTTAACTTGTATGGGAAGAGTAACTATTCAATGAACTTTTACAATATGCTTAACAACATAATGAGGTTTGGAATGAAAGGGAGTATATAAATCATTGTAAGGTCAATGTTTAAGCTCAG
Organism: Theropithecus gelada; assembly: GCF_003255815.1. Lineage (NCBI taxonomy): Eukaryota > Metazoa > Chordata > Mammalia > Primates > Cercopithecidae > Theropithecus > Theropithecus gelada. The sequence continues at coordinate 26,535,891 of NC_037680.1, read as the reverse complement.
GGTTCTTATCGCTTGAAACTGCCCTTACCCTGAAACATCTCATTTTTGAGCAGCGTGAACTGTAAACTAATCACATATATGCAGTATGCTGCCTCTACATCCACTCTATGCCAAACAGAGATTTGAAAAAGTACTCAGAAGTTTGACAATACATGGTGAGGACCTGTTCTCAAAACACATCTCAAGAGATTTTCAAGTTTTACCCAAAAACGTATGTGACTCAGCTTTTATATACCACCCCAGGCCAAATTTATGCTTGTGTATTATACAGTACCTCAGTTTGGTTTGTAAAATCTGATTTAGGCATAAGTCTTTTTTTTTTTTTTTTTTTTTTTTTTGAGACGGAGTCTCGCTCTGTCGCCCAGGCTGGAGTGCAGTGGCGCGATCTCGGCTCACTGCAAGCTCCTAGGCATAAGTCTTAAAAGGACTAGGAAAGTATTCATTGGGGACCAACTGTATCAGGGCTGGAAGCTACTTTTGACATCCCTTGGTCAATCTCCTTCTTTTTATAGGTAAAAAAACCAAGGTGCAGAGAAATTATGTGACTTGATTGGGTCATGGATTTGGTCAGAGTTGGACTTCTAACACAGATCTTCTACCTCTTGATAATGTTTCACTAGATTCACTAGATGTTTTCATTAGAAAGTCAACAGGATTAGAAGCAGCATGAGAATAAAGATCCATGTTCTTGTACGTGGGACATCTTTATAGAGTGCTTTCTGCCTCTGAAGGTCATGGCAGATGTCATCTTTTTATAGTTCTTCAACATTAGTTCCCTGTTAAGTTTCTGTTTCAGTAATTTGGGAAACATACAATATTTTCAGTGAACTATATATATTTTTCACATTGATAGTTTCACTTTGTTTCTTTTTAGTACTTGATTATGGGAGATCATCTTTTAAAACTTACTTTTTAAATACTAGTAGAAATAACTTTTATGATGTAGCTGACTCAGAGTCTGAGACTTATTATTTTATTTTAAAGGAGTTGGTTCAGAATAGAATTTACACTGTCTCGTGTATAGAAAATATTTAATCTATTTTGTTTTCCAAAAGTTCAAGGTCTTTTTGTATCTTTTTGTTAGCTGTATGTGCCTATTTAAATTAAAATTAATTAAATCTAAATGAATATTTAAAAATTCATTTCCTCAGTCACACAGGCCACATTTCAAGTGCTGAGTAGCTACATGAGGCTAGTAGCTACTCTACTAGGCATCACAATCACAGATAGTTTTGTTGGACCTCTCTATTCTATAAGATTTAATGTCCCCTCTCAAGCTCCTTGCATTCAAAATGCCTACTATATCTGAAGAATCATGCATCAATTAGTAAATATAGCAAACACATGATTTTCTTCTTAAATATTTCTAAGAATCAGAAATAATGTTAACTTTTTTTGTGCAATTTTGTTGAGCTTTTCCCTTTCTAGCTGTGGAAATCTCGAGAAATTTCTCCTTTTGTTTCAATTTCTTCCTTTGAAAATAAAGATATTAATACTTGATAGGATTAATGTAAGAATAAAATGACAGAATTCTGGTGAAGTGCTCAACACACTATCTGGCAGACATTAGGTACCTAATAACCACAAAGTTCCCAATTTAGTGTCTCCCTTGCCCCTAATACATACAAATACTTAGTAATTTGTTAATAAAAATATTTATATTACAAAATCTTTCGTAAGAAAATTAAGAAGTTAAAAATAAAGCAATGAGAGATTCACAATAACAGATAATGGTTAAAATCTACATATTAAGCATTCATCATCTCTATGGGACTTTAGAAATAACTTGAAAGTTTGTTTCTGTGCTTGTGTATTGTTTGGTTTTTGGACCTAATTATAGCTTATCTTTGGGGAGTAGAGTATATGTGTGTGCAGGGAGTGAAAAATCAACTTTAATGTAGATTGAGGTGTCTAAAAGTGATACATAACAAACTAATTCCATGACAAGAGTGTAGGATTTTTGATGATTCATTCACATATTCTTTCTCAAATAGCTCCCTTTTTCTCCTCAAGATACCTCCTTTTGAGAAGTCTGGTCCATACTAAGGTTTCAGTCTGCTATTCTGTAGAAGAACAAAGCTTGCCTGACAGATACTGAACTCACAACTTTCTTCTACCACCACATTTTTTTCTAAATGAAGATTTAAAAAGTCAGCATCTAGTTACTTTTTATTCCTTGTATTTTCCTATAGTGCTTTGACATTCATTAAAATGATTTACATTCTGCATTTATTTGCCTTTACTTCTGACATAGAATTCTAGGTTGTCAGTTAATTTTTTCCAGCTCTTTAAATTTGTCTTCCTATATTTGTGTCTGGTTTTTTTTATTGAAAAGTAATCTATCAGTCTAATTTTTGCTCCTTTGAAAGTAATATCTTCCCCCACATACCCCTCATCCTGACTGCTTTAAAGATTTCCTCTGTCTTTGGTTTATAGCAATCTGACTATATTGTACCTAGGTGCAGTTGTCAGTGTGCTTGGTAGGTTCTGAGCTTCTTGAATTTGTGACTTATTGGCCTTGGTCAGTTTTGGAAAATTTGACCATTGTCTCATTAACTAATGTTTTTGTTTTATCCTCTTTCTCCTTTCCTTCCTTTCTGGGATTCCAAATACATATTTTTTAATTTAAATTTTTAAATTTTTAATTATTATGGATCTGTAATAGTTGTACATATTTATGGAGTACATGTGATATTTCAGTACAAACCTACAATATCTGATAATCAAACCAGGGCAATTGGGGTGTTCATCACCTCAAGCATTTACCATTTCTTTGTCTTAGAAACATTTCAATTCCATTCTTCTAGTTATCTTGAAATATACAATAAATTATTGTTAGCTATGGTCTCCCTATTGTGCTACTGAACACTAGGTCTTATTCCGTCTATCAGACTGTGTTTTTGTATGCATTAATCATTCCATCTTTATCTCCCTTACCCTTCCCAGCCTCTGTTAATCATCATTCCAGGCTCTGTCTCCATGATTTCGATTTTTTTTTTTTTTTTTTTTTTTAGCTGCTGCATATGAGGACATGTGATATTTGTCTTTCTGTGCCTGACATATTTAACTTAATATAATGTCCTCCAGTTCCATGCATGTTGTTGCAAATGATAGGATTTCATTCCTTTTTATGGTTGAGTGGTATTCCATTGTGTATATGTGCTACATTTTCTTTAGCCATTCTTCTGTTGATGGACACTTAGGTTGATTCCATACCTTGACTATTGTGAATAGTGCTGCAATAAACATGGGAGTGCAGATATTTCTTTCATACACTGCTTTTCTTTCTTTTGGATATATACCCAGTGGTGGGATTGCTGGATTATAGTTCTATTTTTAGTTTTTGAGAAACCTCCATATTGTTCTACATAGTGACTGTAGTGATATACGTTCCACCAACAAGTATGAGGGATCACCTTTCACTGGATCCTTGCCAGTATTTGTTATTTCTTATCATTTAGATAAAAGCCATTTTAATTAAAGTTAGATGATATCTCATTGTAGTTTTAAATTGCATTTTTGTGATGATCAGTAATGTTGAACATTTTTTCATATACCTGTTGCCCATTTGTATGTCTTCTTTTGAGAAATGCCTATTTAGATCTTTGCCGATTTTTTAATTGAATTATTTGTTTTCTCCTATTAAATCATTTGAGCTCCTTATATATTCTAGTTGTTAATTCCTTGCCAAATGGGTAGTTTGAAAATATTCTTTTCCATTCTGTGGGTTGTCTCTTCATTTTGTTGATTGTTTCTTTTGCTGTGCAGCAGTTTTTTAGCTTGACATGATCCCATTTTTGCTTTGGTTGCCTGTGGTTTTTGAAGTCTGATTCAAGAAATCTTCACCCAGACTAATGTCCTAGAGTATTTCCCCAAAATTTTCTTCTAGTAGTTTCATAGTTTCAAGTTTCAAGGTCTTTAATGCATGTGAATTTGACTTTTGTATATGGCAAGTGGTGGGAGTACCATTTTATTATTCTACCATATTTATTTTTCCAATCCATAAACATGGGATTTTTTTTCATTTTTTATTTCCTCTTCACTTTTTTTCATCAGTGTTTTATAGTTTTCATTGTAAAAATCTTTGACTTATTTAGTTTAGTCCTAGGCACTTAATCTTATTTGTACCTATTGTAAATGGAATTACTTTCTTGGTTTCTTTTCTTTTCTTTCTTTTTTTTTTTTTTTTTTTGAGACGGAGTCTCGCTCTGTTGCTCAGTCTGGAGTGCAGTGGCGCAATCTCAGCCCACTGCAAGCTCTTCCTCCCGGGTTCACTTCATTCGCCTGCCTCAGTCTCCCCAGTAGCTGGGACTACAGGTGCCTGCCACCATGCCCGGCTAATTTTTTTTTTGTATTTTTAGTAGAGACAGTGTTTCACCGTGTTAGCCAGGATGGTCTCAATCTCCTGACCTCATGATCCACCCACTTTGGCCTCCCAAAGTGCTAGGACTACAGGCACCCACCACCACGCCCAGCTAATGTTTTTGTATTTTTAGTAGAGACGGGGTTCTACCGTGTTAGCCAGGATGGTCTCGATCTCCTGACCTCATGATCTGCCCGCCTGGGCCTCCCAAAGTGCTGGAATTACAGGTGTGAGTCACCGCGCAGGCCTCTTGGTTTCCGTTTTAGGTGGTTCACTGTTGGCATTCAAATATATTTTTTATATGTGGTGTATGTTCTTTTCTGTATTTTCTTCTTTAATTTTCTTTCCCTGCTATAATCTGGATATTTTTAACAAATGTATTTTAGTTCTTAATTCTCTTTCTTTGACCACTCTTCTAGTAAACCTTCTTATTGAATTTTTAATTAATATCATTAATTAAATTAAATTAATTTCAGTTATTATATTTTTCCATTCCAGAGTTTCCGTTTGACTTAAATGCTATTTCTCCTGTGAAATTCTCTATTTTTTATTATTTTCTTGGCTATATTACTTACAGTTATTTAAGAACTCTGATAATTGCAATAGTGAAATGTTCAATAAATTGATCTGATTAGTTTTTCTTGTTTTTTGATCATTTTGATGTGTTTTTGACATATTTAGTAGTTTTGCATTGAATGCTAAACATTGTATGTAAAATATTTCAGAGGCTCTGGATGATGATATCTACTTCTTACACAACATCTTTTCTGGCAGGTAGATAAATTATAAGCAGATCATCTTCTTTCAGTCAATACTGGGCTTCAGGGTTTGACCTATTTTTGGTTTGTCCTTACTTGTCGGACTTTTTTTTTTTTTTCTCTAGGGCATAACCTTTCTGGGGTCTTAGTAGAAATACAGGAGTGTTTACATGAACTGCTACCTACATCTCCATGTAACAGCTGAAATCTTTGCTCAGCCTTTTGGTCTCTCAGCTGTTGCCTTCCATTTGATTTCTTGGTGTCTTAATCTGAGCCATCCACAATTTAGACATTAGCAAATGTCTTAAGGAGAAATTGCACACAGAATTTTGGGCTCACTTCTCATGGATTTTGGTCCCTCAGTCTCAGTTGACTTGGAAGCCCTGAATTCTAACCTCTGTTTATCCAGCCCATTGAAATGGTTGCAAGTTTCAGGCCACTGCCTTCCACTCAGCCTCCTTCTGTTATCTATGTAATTAGCAAATTCCTTGAGTAAAGTGCAGAGACAAATATGTAGCTCACATCAGTATTTTCCCTCTCTCTGGAAACTTGACCCCTCAAGTCCTAGCTGCCTTCATTGTTCACTAATGCCTTCAAAGAGTTATATTTTGCATTTTATTCAGATTGTGTAATTGTTCCCGGTAAAATAGTTGTTCTGATACATGCTATTACATCATGGCCAGAAGTCCAGGATCCTCCGTTTCATTTTATCTTCAACAAATTTGTGGAGTAATCCTGACATGATATTGAGTATTAGGAAAGTTAGTTAACTTGCCATGGCACAAGCCAAATAAGATAAATAGGTGGTCTTAGAGTTCAGGTCAGATATTTCAATTCTCTTCTTACCATCAGTCAAAGCCTGAAATGTGTTTCATATTCAGCTTTGGGTTCTGATCATCATTGCATGATTTCTTTTTTAATTCTATTAGCTTAAACATGCATTTCCTTTTTTTATTAATATGTTCTGGTAAAGGAAAATTCCAAGCACATTAAGATGATGTAATAACAAACTTATGCTTTTTAAACTGACACAAATTTGCATACAGCCTGTACCTTTTTCCATTTTATGTTGGTTGGATAACATAGGAGGCTGCTGACTCATTTTCTATAGAAATATTAGACATGCGCTCCCTTCATAAATGAATGCTCAACAGTCATTAATCTAGAAGGCCAGGCCCTACCCTGAGTCACAGTCTTTCTGTCATCTGTAAACTTTTCTAGTCACAATGCTGCAGATAGGAAGATTTTCAACCTATGCATTTCTAAAGTGTTCTATGCTTCTAAAATCTTAAAGTCATCTTCTAGGAAGTCATTTTTAAGGATGCATAGAAGGAGAATGTGTGTAAGGCGGGAGGCTCAGGTAAATTGCATACTGTCTTTGACTATGTATTAAATTTCAAGATGAAGGCAGAAAGAGGCAGAAGGGTTCAACTGTGAGAATTCCACACAATGAACTACATGGATTAGCATTTTGATGTAGACCCATGGCATCCAGTGGGTGAATTGATGGTAATTCCACATTGCCAAATTTTTAAAGATCATTTCTGCTGGATGATTTTATTCACATACTATTTCTTAAATAATATTTGCTGATCCCTTAAATGTTTTCACAATACTTTCACATTCTTCCCCCTGGATCCCCACAAATACTTCTCCAAGTAAGCTTAACAAGTCTTATTCTCTATTTTGAGGCTGAGGCCAGATACATTATTACATGTTCAAAACAACACTGCCAAGAACTGTGTAGAGCTGGGAGTTGAACCCAGGTCTTCTGGCTTTCTGCTCCTTAGATTTTTCTATTAGCCACAGTCTCTAGGGATAAGAAAGGGAGGTGATCAAGGGCTCTTTGCAGGTGGCATTTTTTGTCTACCTATTGAAGGACCAGCAGGAGAGATGACTTTGGCCATGGGGGCTTTTCCATGCCCCTCAAATGGTAGTACACACCTGATAATTTTCTGTTTCACTCTAGTTCCATTTTCTATTTCATTAATGGGAGCTCCCAGAAAAATTCCTGTGTGGTCAATGTGATAGGATGTCTCTCAAAAACTTTTTATGTCAACAAAGTCTTTCCCTGAGAGAAATTCAGAACAATCATCTGCCCTCTCCGGGCAAGTAGCAGTAAGATTCTTAAAATTTTTGGTTTTCCTCAGGGAGGGGGCCTTGCAACTATCTTAAAGAAATGCAGTGTTCTGTGGGAGAATAATATTGAACAGGGTGAAGGAAGTGCAGCTTGTGAGTCATAAATATTTACATTTCGTGGAGGCTTTGGGTAAGATTAAGAGGGCTGAACAGCATGATTTTATGTGAGGAGGTGGAGGCATAGTCTCTGAAATAGCCAAGGTGATACTGCTCAGGCCTCCAGCAATAATATAAATAAAGCCTCTGAAAGGTATGTTCTCAGTTGTTCAGGCTCCATGGATCCATTTAAACCTCCACTTTTTCTCCTTTGATTCTGCTTTTGTCACTGAAGGGCCAAGATTCAACCCACTCCCATCATTTGGGTAAGTTTTATCAAAGAATGCATAGCATCAAATGCATGAAAATTAGAAATATCAAGCAGAACATTCATTTGTCTATTTTTGTTCCGCTCAACTGCTTAAAAAATGACAACAAACACAAATCAGGGATGTACTGGAATTTGGTATCATTTAAGAATGCTTTTTAGGGGCTACTTTGTTTGATTAGGGTTCAATTAGAATTTTAATTTATCTTTGTTTTATTTGCATAACAAGGTTATGAATGATGAGGCAGCTAGTGCCAGACATGTTGGCTCCAAGGTTTGCAATTTAAGTAGGGAGTATTTTGCAAGAGAGGGAGGGAGGGAGAATTCACTCTTCTTATAATATGCATAGCTTGCTGAAACCTGAGTTTCCCAGATTGTCTTCCTTGAGCTCCCATATCTGTAAGAATAAAGGAAAAGCAGGAGGCGGCACAGCAGACTTGGAGAGCAGATTAGCTTTCTTAAGTGCGATGAATACATCCCCAAAGCAGGAACACTCCCATGATGCCCAGCTGCTGGCGGTGTTTGCAGGCGCTGCATGCTCCCTGCAGGAAAGAGATAGACTGACAAAAAGCAATACCATAGACTAATAGTTTCTAACACCTTATTCATTCAGAAATGGATAATAGTTGGAAATTGAGCTCTTTTTACCATGACTGTCACCTCAAAGATATAGACAAGTTTGTATAAAATAGGCAGGAGTTCTCCTAAGAATGCTTCTATTCCCCTTTGTCCCCACCTGCACTCTAACAAGAGGTCTCTTGCATCTCCAACCCTATTATAGTACCCTCTTGGCTGTCTTCCCAGACCTCTGACTTCCCAGAGTCAGAAAATCTGGGACTTTGGAGAATCGGCATATATATTTGGAAAAGCCTTTTAAGTGATTTTGACATGTTCTTTTGCCTAAATTGACCTGAAACCCTAAATCTGAGTGACTAAATGTGTAATCCCAACATTTAACTTGTGTTTGACTGCTGCTGAGAGCTGCATCTGCCTTAGTGGGTTGGATTAGCATTTGCTGTTTAATAGTGACCTTCATAACTTTGTTTCCAAAGAAATAGCCAGGAGTTTCAAGAACATAGGCGAACCATGAAGGGAGATATAATTGGGGTCATGGAGCATTTTAAGCATCACATATAGGTGGCATTCTAAACATCACATATAGGTGATCACCTTTTCTAACTAAGCATAAGATTGTCTGTGCACATAAGCCTTGTAAAGCCTACTGTATTGATAAAATTATTGAAAGAGCAGACGGAAATGTGATTGCCTTGGTTTAATCCAGCCTGAGGCAAGGAAATTGCCATTTGGCTTTCCAATCCATTAAGGGCCTTTGAGATTTGCCCTTTGCTGCCAGTTTCACTTTCAATTTCACCTTGACACTTCCATTAATTTTGTTTAGGAAACCCAGTTACCATGCTGCAGATGAGGTGGAATTATAGGTAGATATGTTCAAGCTATACTGAACCTTAGAAAACGAAAAGCCATTGTTCACCAGGGACTCTCTGGGGAGAGACTAATATGAGTTTTTCTGCTCTTTACTGATTGGCAGCCACAGTGAGGAGTCCAGGTGGTTCTGAATTCTGCTCTCAGCCTTGCCTCTTTCCCCTGTGGCTGAGGCAGGCCTCTTATAAAGCATCTCAGATACCAACCCGTGATAGCTCAGGTATCAGTAGAAAAGGGAAAAGGGAACAATTCCTCTGGGCTATCAAAATACTGTTTTCTTTTTCACCTTGGTGAGCATCTGAAAGACATGCCTAAGCTTTTGCTCTTGGGAAAAGCGATCCTCTCTGCCGATCTCTCTTGAGATAAGGGAAGACACTGTCCCAACCCACCTGTGCCCTCTTGTTTTCTGGGAATAGTTTTAGGAAGATAAGGAGATGCATGGACTAAGATCCATGTTTACTAAAGTGTGGTATGCAGGCAACTGGTGGCATGCAAAATGGATTTAGGCAGCACAAAAACAAATTTATGTGTTATTTTAAAAATATTCATTTCTATAGAAATCTCAAATTTCTGGCAAATAAAACTGATTTGTCAGTTTTTAATTATAATAGAAAATTATAATAGAAAATTCCCATTTAAAATTAAGTTTAAAAAGAGAATCATTTTAAAGATAAGTATTAGAGGAATTATTAATAGTACAGCTCGTATGCTAGGAGTACAACATCCATGAGGCTTGGTGTCTGGATGACATTTGGGAAGCATTGACTCATATGGGCCATGGCAGAGTGGACCTAGAGAAAAAATAATTGTGAACTTCTTAATTTTAAAATTTTGTTGTGAATCTATAGGTGACAGATATTATGTGGAGATTATCAGTTTGACTCATCATGGTCCCTGACAACTTTAGCTCCTAAAAAATGTAATTATTAGAAGTAGTGTTATCAACTTAAAACCCACAATATGAATTTCAAAAAGAGCAAGAGGTCATACCTGACTATGGGCTTTTAATGTTTGTTCTTGATTTGTCTGTTGAGTACTTGAAACTAATTCTAAAATATTGAGCTGTGAGAGCTCATTTGGTTTCCTGATTTACTGCCTCTAAATCCATTCATCTCTATGCCTAAAGCTAATATTGTTTCCCTACCCCAAATTCAACTGTGTAATTCCCCAAGCATGTTTCTGAAGTCACAAATAATAAAGTGCAAGTACTGCTATTTATTAATTAGAAGAGAAGATTTATAGAGAAGAAAGTAGTAATGCAAGCTTTGCATTTCTTTAATGCAATAGTTTAAATTTCTTTACACTATTCATTTAAATAGTTTTAAAAATATTTTTATTTTGGGGGAGATACTCATATTGAACAAACATTAAGGATGATTCAGTGTTGCCACCACTTTCACTGTGGAGAGTATGTTATTAACAGGGTATCAAATGCATTATTATGGTTGGCTGGAGAAAGCGTGGACTTTGGAGTTGAAAAAATGTAGGTGTAATCCTTAGTGTTTCCAACTTTTTTTTTCTTTCTTTTTTCTTTTATATATATATATATGGAGTCTTGCTCTGTCTCCAGGTTGGAGTGCTGTGGCGCGATCTTGGCCCACAGCAACCTCAGACTCCCTGGTTCAAGTGATTCTCCTGCCTCAGCCTCCCTAGTAGCTGGGATTACAGGCATGCACCATCACTCCCAGCTAATTTTTGTATTTTTAGTAGAGACGAGGTTTCACCATGTTGGCCATGATGGTCTCAATCTCCTGACTTCATGATCCACCTGCTTCAGCCTCCCAGAGTGCTGGGATTACAGGCGTGAGCCACCGTGCCCGGCCAGTGTTTCCTACTTCTAGCTGGATGATCATGTATTTATCACTTCTCTAAGTCACAATGGGAAAAAAAAACAGTTGTTTTAAAAGGCTGTTGTAGGATTAACTTAGAAAGGCAGCAAAAGTGGTTGGGATGTAAGTTGTATGATTTTCCCTTTTCCTTTTCCTAGATGTGGAGTCACTCAATTTGGCAATTAATTTTATGCTCATCTATTATTTTCTTTTCTTTAATTGCTTCTTAGTTCTGCCTCTATAAATTCATTATGATGAGGATAATATCTTACTGTTCACATTATCTGCAGTGTTGGGCTCAGAATCAGTGCCCATTATCTACAGGTTGATTAAAGGAGGATAAGGTGGCCATGTTAGAAAGCAGTTTTCTCATAGTTTTGTGGACTAGAAGGGGCTTCTGAAATCTCTCAGAGCAGTCCTCTACTTCTGGCATGCATCATGGCAGCTTGCAGTGAAACATTCTTAGGGAGATATCCTTGCAAGGCCAAGAAATTCACCAGTATTTCTTGGTACAGTGCTGAAGGGTGTGGCTGCTCTATGGAGGAAAGGTCAACTCCATGTTTTTGGTAATGGCTGGAATAAAATCAGCATTCAAAACCATCACTTTGGTGGGTGGAAGGCAAAGTGATTAGGCTCTAGAAAGAGTTCATTTCTATTGTAATCTGAAGTTCTAAAGTCTGTGGTAGTTAAACTTTAATTCACTAGGATTTTAAGAATATGACACATTTACTGAAATGACTTCAGAAGAGATTTTCTAGATTTACTACTTTCATGTGAACTTACAGTCACTTATAGGGTCTAATGGTTCAAAGTAGGCGTGTAACTTGTTCCAGACTTACCGCATTCTATTCTGTATTCATTTAGACAAATCGTTTTATCCTATTCATGGTGGTTCATCTACCAAATATATCTGCAACGAATAGAGCTGTTATAGTTTCTTTCACAAATGAATGACCTAAAAACTTTCCTCGTGTCTTGCAGGCTGGTAGGAACACTAAAATAAATGATTACAAAAAAATTACAAACTAAAATTTCTATTGCCACAGAATTATGTGTCATAGTGTTTCCTAGTAGATCATTTCTCCATAAGGGTAGGAATTACATCTACTGTTTTAACTTTAGTGCCTTAACAATGCCCAGCACTTAGTAGGCACTGACTAGTGTCAAGTGAATAAATAAAGGAATGAAGTGAGAGATGCTGAAGCACCTCAAGTGAGTGGCTCTTGGTAGATATTTTCCTCTGAGACTTTGTTAGTATGTATTCAGAATTTGGAGCTGCTTATGTCTCAGGGATACAAGTTTATTTTGGGTCAGAGTGGTCAAATCAGGAGAAGTACCCAAAACTTAAGATTAATCAATTGTTTTCCATCTAACAAATTTTCGTGAATGAGTAGGACCTTTGGGAGGGATTAAGGTATTGACTGGACCATTTAAATCACCAGATCCAACAATGCATACTGTGTATCGAACAGTGCCCCAGATATCAGCTGGCTAATAGATATGGACTGACTGGAGCACCCTAGTCCTAGATCATTTGAAGGTACAGAGGAAGGTATTTCCTGGGGGCCAGCTATTCTAACGTAGCTTAATAGGAAAGATCTGGTTCAAATGGATCATGCCTCATATGGCATATTTAGATGCCACCTGGAAAAACTCCAACTGCCTGAATTCAAATTCTGGTTTTACTACTTTCTAGCTTTGTGATCTTGGAAAATTTGCTATGCTTTTGTGCCTCATGTCCTTTAGCTGAAAAGTTGTGACAAATTTTAATTTTTCTGCCTCCCTCATAGAGTTTTTATAAAGATAAAATGAAATAATCTATGTAAAACATTTATTAGTCTGCCTGGTACATAATTATAGCTCAGTAAGTGTTAGAAGCTATTATTATTATTAATATTATTACTGCCTCATTGAAGTATAAAACCAAGTTGTTAAGGTATTTGGGGAGTATAAAATGAGTTTCAACTCTCTTTGGAAACCAAGGTATGTCTTATGGCTCCATAATCAATGGGTTTCTGGTTAGTCTCTTTCATTACAATATAGGTTCCTTACAAACTCACCTGCCAGATTTTAATTGCCTTTGACTTCCACTCATCTGGTATAGTGATTATCACATGGTAGGTTTTCAATAAATATTTGGTGAATGAGAATGAGTGAAACTTACACAAAGCTGCAGAGTGTTTATGTACCATAAAAAATACCCACGGTCATATTTAGTGTTGGGTTTTGTTCTATGATAAGATTTCAGAAGTCTTTAGAAATTTTCTTTAAAATGTTTTTGTTTTAAAGTAAGATAAATTAAAATAAATCTCCCTAAAATATAATTGGCCAAGTTTATTTTTAGAAAAGAAACTACTACTGTGTTTGGATAGGAACAATCTGTACTTCTCCATAAATATGTCACATTTTTGAACTACCAAGAAAAAAACAATAGAAAGAAAAATTCAATCTCCTGTTGTTTCAAATTCCATCCAATTTAGAGATTTTGTTTTTGTTTTTGTTTTTTGTTTTTACCACTCCTGGTGTCAGCTGGGATGCAGTGCTGGGTGACACACGGGATGAGGCCAGGTCTGGGTGTGAACCGATCTGCAGTTAGTGTATGATATCACAATGCATTTACTCCTCATCCTCGCCCACTCTATTTGTGCCTGGTAGGTTGAATGTAAAAACTCTGGAAACCAACATAATGCCAATTCTTCTGGGTTACCTGCTGTTATTAAATAGTGTCTATATAGCTGCACATATTTTCTCTGAATCTCAGAGGTAATAATTTCAGACACTCCCTTAGCATGCCTTTGTTAGATTTCCTTCACATTCTGTCACAGGAGGAGCCACCTGATTCTGAACCTTTTTTCAGGGTTTGGATAGGCTTGATGCCTCCCAGTGTTCTTGCTGCTGCTCAGATGACTCCTTTCCTAATCTGTGTTCCCACAGCTGCCATCTTTTTGGGTTGCTTTCTTGGCTTTCACTCTTGCTCGGACCTTGACTTCAGGGTTGAGGAAGTTGTCACAGTGCAATCCCCAGACTCCTCTGACTGGCATGTGAGATCACCTTTCAACCTCTGTACTCCAATAGGAAAATCACAAAGAACAGTTCCATAAGCTGATAAAAGTAAAAATGAGTAGAGAAGAAATAGTACATTACATGCAAATAGAGAAATCAAAAGAAAGAAGAGAAAAAAAGAGAAAAATTTCATGGTTTCTGCTTTTCCTGAGTCTATACACAGACTGCCCAGGTGTTACCATTTGTGGATCTAAAGACATTTGAGTGAAAGCTTTCATTCATCAAAGGAACATCAGGAATTGTGTGCCTACATACAGTTTAGGTAATATTAGCTCTCATGTTAGCATTAGGGAGACACTAGTGTTAGACTCAACTCCAAGGTTTCAGTGGCTAGCCCGATAGCAGTTTATTTCTTGTTCATTAATCAGTCCAATGTAGATGTTACTGGTCTATGGGACTTGAAGGCTAGGGGTCTATTGAAAATGTCAATCATCAAACCAGACTGACAGGTCCTGCTATCTTCCCCATAGGGTTTCCGGTAATTAGAGTACAGAGGAAGATGTATGAAAGGTTTTTCTGGATCAAGTTTGAAAGTGGTGATCATCAGTCACTTTTACTCAGATTCTCTTGTGTGAAACTCACGTAAGCTAAAACATCAGCTAAAACAGAAACTGAGATGTTTAGGAAAAAGAAGAAACAATGAGCTATTTGCTTCCAAGTAAGTTCCAGGTGCCAGTAACCACTCCCAAAGTTCTTAGACAAAAATCTCAAATCTAGTTTATTTCTTTATCACTTTAAGGTTAGTTAAGAAATAGAGGGAAAAGAGGAAACACATTTTGATAAACAGCTAGCAATTAGATTCTTTTTTTTCTGTTTACAGATCATACTCAGCCCTTCCCCAAAGGAGAAAATTAATAAAATTAATAAAAAAATTCAGTTATTGTCTCCAGGTTGAAGTCTGTCATTTCTGAGTGATGAGCAATTTCCTCCATCAAGTACAGATAGGGTGGCATGGGTTCCAGCTACCTCTAACTAAAAAATAACAACACACACACACACACACACACACACACACAATCACACCCCTTCCCCCCACCAGCAGATATACAATACCAGATCAAGCACAGGATAACAGAGAGATAAATTCCCCTTAGAAGAGAAAAGGATAGGAGACCCAGTGTTTGCTGGTCCATTTCAAGGATAGAGTCTTGCTGCGGGCATACTGTAAGGCTACCCCTGCTCTGCATGGAAGGTTTTTTGTAGATCCTGGATTTACTATCAGGACAAACTCCTTTCATTGTTTTCTGCAGCCTCTGATCTGCCCTCAAGGTGTTCCTTTTTTGACAAGAGGGTCTTACTTTTCCTGTTCATATAAAGTGAGCCATTGGTAAATTTGCCCTCCTTGGGGACCATATAGCTTTTGCAATCTGCTCCTTGCTAGCACAAGTTTGGGGTGCCATGTCTTCTTTTATAGTCATAGGCTATTTTTTTTCTTTTACTCTTTTTTTTTAAGCAAGTTCTGTTAATACAACTCCTTAAAAAGCTCACTTGACTTCTGAACTATGTGCTTCCAAACTGGCTTCATGCGCTAGTAACGATCCCCTGAACTTCTTTCTCAGATATAATTCTGAACTCTGATTTATTTCATTGCTTCCTCATCTTAATGCCTCTTTCTCTCAACTTAATGGAGGCTGTTTTGACGTCAATTAAAACCATTTGAATTCTTTGTTTAATTGCTAAGAATTAATGGAGCTTTTCCACTCAAAGCCTTTTTCCAATTTATTTCATGCTTTTTTGGAATTCAGAAGCTGTTGGGTTTTCCAACCCTGTGAGACTTCAGATTTTTGGACTCTTCCCTTTAATCCTGGAATTTTACTCAAAACTTGTTAATTCTTGCCTGAACTGCAATCTTCCTCACAGTAACTTGCTATAAGCAGCATGGAGGAACTGACAAACATGAATATCTCTCTTCAACTACTTCCCCTAGAGCTCATTTCAGAAGACACCTGGTCTGCCTTCCAGATTGCCACAGGCAACTCTTTTCGTGAACTATTTTGCTAAAACAAAACAGGACTCTTCAACCTTCTAGCCATCCATCACCTGAGTACTAACCCAGTGCCAAGTACTTGGGGTTTTGTTCCAGCAGTATCTGGGTTCAAATGGGATAATGTTAAGATTCAGGATAATGTAAGCTATTGTAAAACATTAGTCTAGAAATTTCATTGACTTAATGCATTAAGAGCTTGTTTCTCTTTTATATAAAACTCCAGGATGGGTCACTCAGGGATCCATGCTGATGGAGGCTTTTCTGTCACTTGTCTTCAGTGAGTGTTTTCCAAGTTTGCTTTGGATATTGACTGCCAGCTAGCAGGAGGAGGAAGAGCATGAAGTTTTTCACAAAGAAAATTTAGGTGGTCAGTTCTGGAAGCGGGGCTTGTCCCTTTCACTATACTTTAGTCCATAACCACATTTAACTGTAAAGGAGGCTGGGAAAAGTCACCTGGCTCTGTGTTCAGAAGGAAGAGAAAATGGCTCTCCATAAAAACACTAGCAGTCTCTGCTACCATGCCTTAAGCAGATAGGTTTTTTTTCTCATGTGACAAGAAGTCACACAGGTAGGTTGTCCAAAGCTGGTGCACTAACTCTATGATCACAATGAGGGGATAGTGTTTTTCTCCCCACACTCCACCCCTGCTTTGCCCAGGAAAACAGTGCCCTCTCCTGAGATTTCTGACAACTTTTTAGCCAGAATTAAGTGACCATTGTTAGTGGTCAGGTAAACTGAGAAATTGGCATTTTAACTAGGCACATTTCCCCTCTGTTAAAATCAATTCAGTTAATAAGAAGGAAGGGGAGAATGGACTTGGGATAGTTAATTATCTGTGTCTGCCTCAAAAATGTATTCTAAGAGGAACATCTTTCCAAGTGCAGATCTCTTTTTCTTTTGGAAAGTTGCATATAAAACTTTTTCTGTCTTCTAGAGACATTCAGAAATATTTATTCTAAGTAAGTCTTTCAGCAACTTGTACCATGCCTAGAACATAGTAAGTGCTAATAATTTTTTGTTGAAATAGATGAATGAGCAAAGAGATATGCCTGTATGAATGGAAGAGTCAAAAGGAGGTGTCCTTCTGAGAACTCTAACACGTTTGAGTAGATTGAGAGAGTTATTGTCTAATATACAAACAATTTTTCCTAGATATTTGTTATTTGTGAAATAGTTTATGCCTTCCAAAGCCTCAAATATTTGCATTACTAGAGAAAAATTAAGAAAAAAACCAACAAACCCAAAAGAAAATCATAAAAAATGTTCCCCAAAGAAGTCAAGGAAAATATCTTGTAAAAGACTCAACTTCTAGAAGGTAGGAGACTATTTTTTTTTTTTTTTTGGTATTGATTTAGAAACCAGAAAAATGAAAAGCTAACTGATTTTTGACTGAAATAAATTGATTATGCAAACATCTACTATTACTATGTCTGGAAAAATAATCTGGTCAAAAATAGCAAATGCCTTGACTACATGTCCATGAGTCTCTTTTTAACTTGCTTTGTCTGGTGGTTAGAATAGGGAGGGACGGACACGTGGGAGATACATGTTATGTGTCAGTCAGTGCTGCTGGTGCTGCCATGGTTGCAAATGATGAGGCCAAAGCCACTTCACAGTTCTGCTTCGGAAGCCAAAAAAGACTTCCTGTGATGTCAGGCAGCCTGCAATAACCCAAATGGTGGCCCCAAAATGCACATCTCTGACATAAGCTGCCATTATCAAGCAATAATTATTTCTTCTTTTGAGGAGTCAGCTTGCCAGTCACGCTGACATGCTTTCAGTTTATTTCAATAGTACACGTTTTCCTTTTGCGTTTCTACAAAAAGAGTCTTTGACAGGCGAAGTTACTTTCAGTGCCAGTCACTGCCTTGCTGGAAGTCTGTCTAGATGTCCCTTACTGCAAAAGTAAGTCCCTGCTGCATCAAAGTGAGAATAAAAACATCTCGACAAGCTCATCTCTCTTGAGTCCCTCGGACAATGGACACTGGTGTGCTCTGAATCCAGGATCGTGCTGGGACAGCAGCAAGCTCGTAGCTGTGGAATGTGCCCTTGGACATGGGATCACCTGCAGGTGGGGAATTTCAGCCAGGTGCTGGCATCGAAAGAGGTCTAAGCACATTCTTCTTGGATTTGTGCACAGAGATATGTTTTTCCTAAAATTAAAAACTCACATTGTGAAAATTCTTGTAAGAAAACAGAAAAACATTTTGACTCGGCTTGTCAGAAAATATACAACTTATTTCAGGTTATTTCTTCTTGAAGACTCATATTTAAAAAAGAATACACCAGGAACCAAATTAAGACTGATTTTGCCACTTGCTGAATAGGAGAATGGAAATATGGTTTTGAGGATTGACCTCACTGGGGGTTCTATGTTTCTCCTGTATTCACAGCCCTGGCTCCACAATCTATCCCAGAAATAGATTCTGAAATATATATATATGTTTGAATATGTATGTGTGTGTATATATATATTCAAAAGTTTGTTAGACTAAAATAGAAATTGGCATTTCTCTGTTACACTTTGTGATTTTGGGGTGACCTATGTATCCTCTGTGGATATAACTTTTAATTCTCTGGCTCATTTTTAGAATCGCGATTAGAGTTGACACGGCCTGCCTGTGTTTTCCAGGGGATTCTATAGGTCTCATATTTCCTTTCTTTTGCCCAAGACTGCTGAGTTTTTGAAGAAAATAAAATAAAA
Organism: Theropithecus gelada; assembly: GCF_003255815.1. Taxonomy (NCBI): domain Eukaryota; kingdom Metazoa; phylum Chordata; class Mammalia; order Primates; family Cercopithecidae; genus Theropithecus; species Theropithecus gelada. The sequence goes on along the minus strand of NC_037680.1, from coordinate 26,517,241 downwards.
ATGGTCGGTGATGTATATTTCAGTATGTTTCTGATTGTCTAGGATTTTGTTCAAAAGATCTACATATTCCTGCTTTGTATGTGGGGGGTTGCCATGGACCCACGACTTTGACCTTTCCCTCTAGCTTCCTGAGAAAATTGCCTGTATGAAAAAAAATGGTTCCTCCACACATACCACAGACAACAGTTGACAACTGAAAGGGACACTTCCCTCTCATTCATTCTCCAGATACACTCAATTGTTAAGGCCTGTGCATTTTTACTTCCCAAATGTCATTTTTTTCCCCATTCTTGCCGCTATATTCTTGGTCCAGTCTCTCACCTAAACTATTGCAATAACCTCCTCGCTACTGACCCATGTTTGCACTGGCTTCCCCAGTGCATTCTGTGCATTCCAGCCAGAGTGGTCTTCTCTAAATGTAAATTGAGGATGTCATTTCCATACCTAAAACCTCTCAATGGCTTTGTCTAAAGACATCAAAATTCTTAACGAAGTCTAACAGTCCTGCATGACCTTATCTTCTTCTTCTGAATTTGTGTCTTTCTTGAAAACACTCTGCTCCTCCATGTCTCAGGGCCTTCTTCCTTGCTATTTCATTTTTCTGGGTCTATCTTTTCCCTCTCATTTCCTGAGTTGACTCCTATACATGCTTTAGAACACTGCTCATATCACTTCATTCAGGAACTCTTCCCTGACTCACTTAACCAAGTCAAGTCCTCTGTTTTCTGTCCTCATAGTACCTACTATTCACATCATTTTCTCCTTTTTTTTTTTTTTTTTTTTTTCTTTTTTCCCTCCCCACAATTCCCATTATTTACCTCTTTTTTTTTTTTTTTTTTTTTTTTTTTTTTGCCTTTAGCCCTCACCACAACTGTAATTAGATAACTCATTGTATTTTCATTTGATTAATGTCTGTATCAAGTGAATGTAAATTCTATAAGTTCAGGGTTTTTTTCAACTTTTACGTTCAGGAGTACCTGTGCAGGTTTGTTACATAGATAAACTTGTGTCATTGAGGTTTATTGTAAAGATTATTTCATCTCCCAGGTATTGAGCCCATTAGTTATTTTTCCTGATCCTCTCGCTCCTCTTACCCTCCACCCTCTGATAGGCCTCAGTGTGTGTTGTTCTCCTCTATGTTTCCATGTCTTGTCCTCATTTAGCTCCCACTTACAAGTGAGAACATGCGTTATTTGGTTGTCTGTTCCTGCATTACTTCGGTAGAGATAATGACCTTCAGCTACATCCATGTCCCTGCAAATAATATGATCTCATTTTTTAATGGCTACATAGTATTCCAAGGTGTGTATGTACCACATATTCTTTATCTAGTCTATCACTGATGGACATTTAGGTTGATTCCATATATTTGCTATTGTGAATAGTACTGCAAGGTTTGTCTTCATCTTTTTCACCTCTGTATCCCTGATGCTGGGCATCCTACCTTGTGTATGCTTTACCCAATGAATCTTTGATGAAGAAATAAACTTTGAGGAAAATTGTAGAAGGATGAATAGCTGACTGACTAAATCATCCAGTGATAATCAGAATGGATTTTGGAACATATAAACTTTCATCCAGAAGTACTGAGGAAGAGGATCTGATGAAGATCAGACTGCTTGAAATCAAGCAGATGGGAACTGCAGACATTGTAACATTGACTTTAAGAAATTAATGTGATTCATACAATGGTTGTAGAGTTGTTGGCCTCTGGGTCTCTAGGTTTTAAATATCTCGAGGTCATTTGCTTTTCTTCTGCTGGGTTCTCTGCAACAAACTGGCAGTGCAGTCCTTATGATGATGAGTCAACAGAAGTTGCTTTGATGTCTTTCCTTAAATCTCACATGTTGTGCAAGCCTCATCTCCCCTGGCTTAAGAAACTGGAGTTTGTTACTCCAGCTGATGATTTCTAATTGGAATAATCCAGCAAATGAGTCTCTGGAAGTGTCAGTTTGTGGACTGTGTAACATGTCTGCTGGAGCTGAGTTTGTTTACACTTTGCCAGTGTCATCATTTACAAACTTCAAAAAACACATTGACATATTCCCTAGCTGTTTTGGCAGCGCTTCCATCAATCACCCAACTAATAGCACCAACATTTCTCCTGGGCTATTATAGTCACTTCAATCGCTGCTGCTGCAGCTTTGGGAGAAGATAAATCAGAAGGAGTTCTTCTAGATGGTCTCAAGTACAACACCATTTTTTATTAAGCAGTGCTTCCCTCCTCATTCTTTTCTCTCTGCCCTTCCTCCCACCTCCTGTAAACAATTCTTCTGCTTTGTACTGCCTTAGATAAAGTAATCTGGATCTATGGCTTCCCTTTGGCGGCCCCTTTGTGACGTCATTGGGTAATGGGCCCATTTATTACTTTGGATTTTTGTGTGTCCTCTTTAGTTACTTCGTGTAGCCCTCTCAAATCAATAAGTATATTGTGTTTCTGTGGGCAACAGGTGCCTAGCTTCCCAGGCCCAACACACCCTCCGAGAGTGGCTCACATGTCTAATGACCACAGCATGCAAACCTGAAACCATTTTGCCTTTCAGGCAGGTTCTTTGTGCTGCAGCTTCAGGCAGCAGCTGCATCTCTAAGACTGGGCAGCTAGAGTATCCCTGCTCTTGCACTTTCATGATTTCCTTCTATTGCTAATGCCTCACACCCCTTTTCACAAGGAATAAATATTGCAAATACTCAGCCTCTTTGCCATCTATGCAGATTTGTTTTTCTTGTGGCAGCAATCCTTCCTTAATGTTTTATTTAATTCAAAGCTTGTCTTTTTTTTTTCCTCACAAACTGACCTATCTTAAATAAGAGTGTATTAAAAATGACAACAACCTCTTTCAACTTCCTCATTGTCAAGACCACGTCTTCTCCATTCACAACACATGCATTCAAAATCTGGATGAAGAAAGGGGAGCTCCTGCCCAAGTTGGCAGGTCAGGTGAGCAGAGCTGGCCAGGCCCCGCTGCCCAGCTGGAGTGTCACTGGCCACGGTGCCAATCAGAGGGCCAAACAAACCTCAGACTGCATTTCAAGTTGCTGCCTGAGTGGTGCCGTTAACTCCATCACTGAGGGCTCTATTCATCCTAAATGATCCATGGTCCTGGACAAAGCACCAACTGCAGCCCCTTGTACATCTTGGCTCTGTACCTGATCGATCTATTAATCAGAATTTTAACTGGGCCTTCAAAGCGTTTTCCTTTCATGTAAGTCATAGAGCAGATCGCAGTGGAGACTTCATGTAAATGATGCCATCAGCTTGATGCATGGAGCCATCCATGTCTGAATCTGTGGCCACAGGAAGCATTATTTACCCTAAAAAAGTACCTCTTCTCCTGGATGTCTTCACTCCTTGAGGCTGTCTTCAGTATTAGCAGTATGATTGCCAGTTCTGTCTTGGTGCTAAGATGACCAAATGGCAGTCATCATTTTTATGTTTGAAAGGAATTTTTTTTTTAGATGAAGGAGAAATACTCTTGATTTTCACATCTTTTAAAAACAACTTTTTTAAGGTGAATGTTTGTTTAAATTCTAAATGATAGCCTCAAAGCTGTTTTTAGTTGACTGACAGTAATTAACTACCTGTATAATTGAAAGCATTCATAAAGACAACTGGCTGATTAGAATTCACTGACCTCATAAGAAAGGAATATTTTTGAACGCTGTTTTAGCCTCAGTAATATGAGAAATCCTTAGGACAGAGAAAGAGTCAGCATTTGTTCCTTGTGTATATTGATGATTTTATTTATATGAGACCTAAATTGGAGATAATGAATGTAAATATTCCAATGCTCTTACAGTAGGCTGTTTTGAATTGATATTTTAAATAGTACAATGTTTGAGAAACTTCAGTACTGCATAAGTTCCATTTAAAGGATATAATTCTTGTGACTCTCCAATGTTGACTTAAATTTATTAAACTAGCAATAACCTTCTTATGCATACAACTTATTCTACCACTGTAAAACCTAACAAAACGTTCAATCAAAAACAAAATCACAAAATCAATAAAGTGTAAATTGACATTACTTAAATGTGGAAGAAAAATTTGATTGTGGAACTAAGTGGGCCACTCACAGTGGAATCATAGTATTTACCTAGGCACTAATTTTGTAGAGTGTAGCAAGCTGGTGTTAATGTGTTATGTGATCACTAGTGCACTGCAATGCTGTTTGGTCTCACTGGTGTGAATACATCATTTATTTTATCTGCTTCTCTGTTTTTCATTGGCTTAGGACATAAGGGACTGGTTGGCCTCACCTTGATCATGAGACACGCAAAACTGATTCTCGAATCGTGAGCAAAAGTTGGTTATAAGGCAATCTTCTTAACCTTTCAGATAACTCAGAATGTGTTTATGTTAATTTTTTAGATCATTGCCAAAATGAAGACAAAGCATTTTAAAATTCTCATAAAGAACTCTAATTCTAAAAAGATATCCTTTGATTATAGTTTGGTAATCACTGATTTAACAGCAAGCATGTCTGAGAGTATTCCATTTCTAGTCTTTACTCTTTGACTAACCCGCTAGGCGGAAGCCACTGAACTGTTCACTTAGTCTTCCCAGACTTTAATTGTCACTTTTTGTAGCATAAGACTAATAAAAAATAACACAATTCAGTTCGACCCTGTGTATTAGGTGCCAGTCACTGAGTAAAAAATAGAATAGATCAGAGCAGAGAGAATGAAAATCTTGATAAAGAATATGGCAATTCCAGTATTAGCCATACAAATACTCTCTGGAAATAATTAATTAATTAATTAATTTAGTGATGGAGTGTAGCTCTGTTGCCCAGGCTGGAGTATAATGGCCTAGTCTCGGCCCAGTGCAACCTCTGCCTCCCGGGTTCAAATGATTCTCCTGCCTCAGCCTCCCAAGTAGCTGGGACTACAGGCATGGACCACCATGCCGGGCTAATTTTTGTATTTTTAGTAGAGATGGGGTTTCACCATGTTGGCCAGGCTGGTCTTGAACTCCTGACCTCAGATGAGCCACCTGCCTTGGCCTCCTACAGTGCTAGGATTACAGGTGTTAGCCACCACACCTGGCCCTTTCTGGAAATTTTGATAATTAATATTAAACTTGGTTAATCTTTGTCCTACATAAACTGATTTTTAGAACTTTACAGTTTTAATTTATATGAATATGATACTAATGATTTTAGCAAATAACTTCCCAGATGCTACCTTTGAAATAATTTGGAAAAAAAACCCATATGTTTTTAAAAGCAATGCATTTTTTTTTTTTTTTTTTGCTAAAAGTGGATAGTAATTTCAAATATTCATGTTAAAACTCATCTCCCCTAATTGGTCCTAATTATAGAAGTTTGACTTGCATCTTTTTCTGGATTCAGTGCCCTTTCTTTTGTTCAATGTAACAGGCATGGTCAGATGGCATATAAATATGCATGTATTATGGCTTTTATTAGCAATGCATTTAAAATTGTAGACTGAATGACCAGTAGTTTACATGCTGGCTTCCAGGAACACAGTCAAATTAGCTAATATTGAAAGACTTTCTTCTCACTGTAAAGTTACAGAGATGCTAATAACCAGCAAAATTTTTATACATATTGAATGTAAAGTGAGTATCAGGATTCATCCATAATCTGAGAAAGTGAGGGCTCTCATGAAGGAGTAAACCATGGTGAAGGCAAATTAATTTAGTCGGCACAGGACAGCTTAAGCTGGCTCACACCGCATGTCCAGCTGCTGCTGCCAGAGGCCTCTGTCACTGTTGTCACACAGGAACTCATGCTGACTGTGGCTCCAACTTGACCCACATAATGGTCAAGGCAGGAACAAGGGGGCATGATGAATAAAATTCCAGTTTGTAAAACTTCAACTAAATGTCACAAGTTAATTATCTTCACATTTTGCTGTTTAAAGAGAGTATCTGAGCACACCTAACTTCAGTGGGCACAGGGAAATATAATCATTATACCAGAAAGAGAACAGAACTTGAATAATTGTGGACAGCCCAATTAAACTCAGGCTTAAAAAATTATAATCCACACAGAAGAATTAAATTTTGGCAAGAGAGATTCATCAGATACGAAACAAACAAACAAACAAACAAAAACTCCCAGGAAAATGAGTATTTTAGTCACAATCCAAAATGTGTAAATATGTAGGCAAAAATATAGGATAAGTATGCTTACAATCATTAAAGAGAGAAAGAGGAAACTGAAACCATAATGAGAGAACAAGAAAATATAAAGCAAAAAGACAGATTTGAGCAAAGAACCAAATCAAACTGGAAGATAGATCCGAGGAATCATCCAGAATGTATTATAGAGTGATAAACAGATGGAAGATAGGAGATAAACAGATGGGAGATATCAAGAGAGGTAAAAAAAAAAAAATTACAGAAGCTCTAATGAAATGGTCCAACAGAAGTTTAACAGGAATTAAAAAAAAAAAGTAAGAATAGAGAGAATCAGGGAAAGGCAATATTGGAAGAGATAATGGCTGAAAATTCCAATAGTTGAAAGACACAAGTCCTTTGGTTAAAAAAAAAAAAAAAAAAAAAAAAAGCAAAACAAGAATACATGAGCAGGATAAATAGAACAAATCCTCATCTAATGCTGTCATAGAATTAATTGTAGAATATGACATAGAGAAAATAGGAGAAACAAATAACAGGAGGACAGTAGAATGACAACAGAGATTCTCTCAGCTCTAGTGGATATCCCAAGTGTAATCTCAGGCTCCAAAAACTTCTCTTATGGGTCAGCATCAAAATACTGTGATAAATTCACATGCAAGAATTGTGGACTCTTGGAAATTATGTCAATAGGAGCACAAACAAGTATTTCTGGGAAACACCTTGTTTTTAAGTGAGAAAAGTTATGTCACAAAACCATTGTCTTATATATTTTCAAGACATTGATAATTTTAAAAATTGCTTTTATATAAATCTTTTGACACCATATTCATAGTAATTGCCTTCCATAGGCAAGGCAATAATTGTAGTTCTACTTTGTTTATTTATTTTTAGAGACAGTCTTTCTCTATTCCCCAGGTTGGAATGCTATGGCATGATCATAGCTCACTGCAGCCTCTAACTTCTGGACTCAACCAATCTTCCTGTCTCAGTCTCCCCGAGTAGTTGAGACTACAGGTGTGTGCCGTCATGCCTGGACTTTTTTATTGTTTTAAGTAGAGATGAGGTCTTGCTATGTTGCCCAAGCTATTTTCAAACTCCTGGCTTCAAGCAATTCTCTCACCATGGCCTTTCAAAGTGCTGAAATTACAGGTGTGAGCCACTTTGCCCAGGCTGTAGTCCATTTTAAAGATGGCAACGCTGACAGACTTACAGGTTAAACATTTATAAGTCATAAAGCTGATAGGTATAAGAGGATGGTTGAGAAACTCAGGTGCTATGGTCCTTGATTCATGTTTTAAATCAGGGCTTACACAAAGGAAATATTTGGTTTTTGTATTTGCAAATTATGCCATATTTAAGTGGGGGCATTATTAAGACAGAGATTATTTGTCAGTTCCAAACACAGTTGCTTCAGAGAGTAACACTATAATTGCTACACTTAGTCTTTTTACAGCAATCATATTTGGGTACAGATATTCTTTTAAGAATGCAATATGTTTCTCTAAATATTGTGCAGATACTGATTTTTAAAAAATGTTTTTGCAAAGAACATGTTTGGTCCAGACTTATTCACATTAATGAGGACTCCAAAGATGGTAAGTTCTAGAGTTAACTTAGGATAGAAGCATGTGAATTGTTTGGATTATTTTGTGCGTAATCATATCTAAGCCAAGACAGTGATCAGATTGCATTGGAGGTCCTTGCCACAGATGATATGATTGTTTACACAGAAAACTGAAAGTAATTGATAGACAAATTATTAGAAATTAAAAGAACTTCTAAAGATTTTCTGAAATAATACGTTCAGTAAAAGCTGTTTTATTTCTATCAATTTTAAAGGATCAATTTTATAGAATCAAAAAAATTTAACAGTGTTAGTTTCCAAGTGTGGTCACCATCAATGTGCATGCTACTCCTCACTTTAAAAACTGAAATCTATTTCCCATTCCTTTGAGTCTTGCCTGTCCTTGCAATGGACTGTGGTAGCAGTGATGGTATGTGGATTCCAGACCTGCATTTAAGAGGACTGGCAGCTTGTTCTTTTTAATTCTTAGAAGCTGGCCACCATGTAGAAAGTCAAACAACTGTGACAACATCATGCTGTGAGGAAGCACAATCTACCCACATGGGGAGAGAGAGAGAGAGAGAGAGAAGGAGAGACAGAGGATGCCTAGTGACATCCCCACTATTCCATCCATCCCTGCTGGGGCATAAGCTAAGGGAAGCAGCCATCTTGGACATTTGCTCTGGAAGATAACTTATAAGGTGGAGGAACTGTCCGGCTGAGCCAAATCCAAATTGGAGAATTATTAAAAAATTACATATCTGTGTTTTAAGCTGCTACATTTTGGGGTAGTAAGTTATGCAACAATAGATAACTGTAACAGAATGCGGTACCTACATGTAGAGTGTGGCCATAACAGAAACCTAAAATGTGATCCTGGTTTTGTTACTGAGCAGTGAGTGAAAGGAAGCATAAAATTCAGTGAGGAAATTGTTACTGGAGGCTGGTGAAAAAGACAATCCATGTTAACGTAGTGGTGGGATGTCTGGCAGCACCATTGCCTACAGCTACATGGAAGAAAGCAAGTGAATCTAATGGACTGTGGGTTTGGCTAAGATTTCTAGCAGAATGTTGTAAACTGTCTATAATACGTACACAAAGAGAGACAAAATAGTAAAGAAGCCGGCCGGGTGCGGTGGCTCAAGCCTGTAATCCCAGCACTTTGGGAGGCCGAGACGGGTAGATCACTAGGTCAGGAGATCGAGACCATCCTGGCTAACACGGTGAAATCCCGTCTCTACTAAAAAAATACAAAAAATTAGCCGGGCGTGGTGGCGGGCACCTGTGTCCCAGCTACTCAGGAGGCTGAGGCAGGAGAATGGCATAAACCCAGGAGGCGGAGCTTGCAGTGAGCTGAGATCCGGCCACTGCGCTCCAGCCTGGGCGACAGAGCCAGACTCCGTCTCAAAAAAAAAAAAAAAAAAAAAAAAAAAGAAGCTGCTCAGTTTACACCAGATGTTAGGGGAAAAAGTCTGATCTTCTTAGATTAGATTTACTAGTTTGGAAAATTAAGCTGTTTCTCATTACCAGCTTTTTCAGCTGACAGAATGCCCTCAGAGTAAGAAATGGCCTCAAGGGAAAGATCAAATATAGGGAATTGTCAGTAAAATATTTACCTTAGTGTTAAAATCAAATCAAGTGCATGGCTATGAGATTGTTTCTGAAAACATTTCAAAGATTGGAGTAAGTGCCTCAAACACCTTCTGAGTCAGACAAAAAGGCTTCTAAGAACTTTAAATGTGTTGCCCCACAGCACTCTAACTTAAAGGGAGTATTTTGCCTAGACGGTATCTGTGGGTGAAACTTTTGTCTAATGGAGCCAAATGAAATAAAATTCATAGGAAATCCACCAAGCTTTTAAGAAAACTGTATTGAGGACAGCATCACAAGATAGAATAAAAAGAGAGATGATACTAAAATGAAAAGCAGTTTTATGGCTCCTAACCTTATGTAAGCAGGAGACAGGGTGACAAATCTATTCAGCAGCAAACATGGAATATTTGCATGGGAAAGGAAGGATGATTCAGAGGGCAGAGCCACAGGCCATAAATATCTCAAGAGAGCAGAACTGGGGCCAAGTCCAGAAACATTTCTTGTTCTTGGAACATAGAGAACTGGGAGTATATGATTGGTTATGTTTCAGAATTGCTCTGGAACAGTAAAATTGCTATATGTTTCTTTTTCTACTTTATGAGGAGAAAGGACTAATGTATTTATTCTGTTTTTGCCTCACCATTATTTGTTGGGTGTTTAGGGGGCAGATAATATATACTTTTAGTTCATAGGTCTCTACTCCTGAAGAACTGAATCTGAGGAGAATCATCTCCTCCCCCAAATAGTCCATATTTAGATGACAACATATTGGATTTCAAATCTGCATCTGATATGATAAGGAGATAAAATATGGGGGTCCCAAGTGAGGGTGAGTCTATTTAGCAACTGGGAGTGACGTGAGTTGTTTTGGCCCAAGGCTATCATCAATTCCTTTCCTTCTTATTTGCATATGTCATTCCTCCCATCAAGAAGTAGAGTCTATTTCTCTTTCCCTTGAAACTGGGATGTACTTATGACGGAATTGGTCCAACATAACAGGGCAATATTACATTGTGCCAATTCCAGGATCCTTTAAGGGACTAGGGGGCTTCTACTTCATTTCTCTTGGAAGCAGTCACCAAACAAGAGGTCCAGCTATGCTGAGGCCATCATGCTGTGTGCAGACACAAGCATGTGACATGGGAAAGCTGCATAAGAAGGGGACACACTTCTCCAGCTCCCAGTTGTTGCTTCCATTCCTGCAGAGACAACAGTCATATGGGTGAAGAAGATGTCTTGTACCATCTAGTTCTAGCAGATACCCTGTGTCTTTGTTAGTTTCTAGCAAAGAAACCACCCAGCCCAGATGCTGGAGTCAAGAGGAATAAAACATTGGTTGTTTCTAAGCTACTGAGTTTTGGTGTGGGTTATTTCTCAACAATAGGTAATCAATATATTAATTTAAAAGCATATTATTTACATTAGTAAAATAACAAAAAATAAGGTTTAAAATGACTTTTATGGGCAAGGTGTGGTGGCTCAGGCCTGTAATCCCAGTACTTTGGGAGGCTGTGAGCAGATTACTTGAAGACAGGAGCTCAAGACCAGTCTGGACAATATGGCAAAACCCCATTTATACCAAAAATACAAAAAATTAGCTGGATGTGGTGGCACGTGCCTGTGGCCCCACCTACTTGGGAGGCTGAGGTAGGAGGATCCCTTGAACCCAGGAGGCAGAGGTTGTAGTGAGCTGAGATCATGCTACTACACTCCAGCTTGGGCGACAGAATGAGACACTGTCTCAAGAAAATAAAATAAAATAAAATAAATAAAATGACTTTTATGTAGAAAGTAATAAGATTGTTACCGAAAGTCATTAAAGAAGACCTGAGTAAATGGTGAAATGTAGCATGTCTATAAAGAGGAAGATAGTAGCTTTATAATGTCAATTCTCCTCCTAATTAACCTATCATTTCAATGTAATGCTAATAAAAGTCGTAATAAAAACTTGGAAGAAGCTTTCCAAACAAATAGATTTGGAAGTAAAAATGACCTCAAGTAACAAAGTCATTCCTGAAGAAAAAGAATCTGGGGAGGAGTTGGTCTTTTAAATATCAACTTATAATACAAATATAGTAATGAAGACAATAAATATCTGTAATTATATACAAATCGACTAGCAAAAATAGTGAATTTTGACACAGACTCACAAATACATGGTGGCTGTATTAGTGTCTTCACACTGCTATAATGATACTACCTGAGACTAGGTAATTTATAAAGGAAAGAGGTTTAATTGACTCATAGTTCCACATGATGGGGGAGGCCTCAGGAAACTTACAATATGGCGAAGGTGAAAGGGAAGCAAGCTTGGACCTTCTCACATGGTGGCAGGAGAGAGAAGTGTGTGTGAGTGCAGAAAAAACCTCCATTTATGAAACCATCAGATGTCCTGAGAATTCACTCACTATCATGAGAACAGCATGGGGGAAACAACTCCCATAAGCCATTCTCTTCCCACTAGGTCTCTCCCTCAACACTTGGGGATTACAGTTCAATATGAGACTTGGATGGGGACACAAAGCCCAACCATATAAGTGGCCTAATTTATGACAAAGTTAGCATTGGAGACCCATAGGGAAAGCATGAAGAATTTCATCAACACTGCCAGAAAAATTGATTATTCATTTTGAAAAAAATACTTAAATGGATCTGTAGCTTCTGTCTCTCTCTCTTCCTCTCTCTCTGTCTCGCACACACACGCACGCACACACAAAATTCCAGATGAACTGAACTTTAATGTCAATGACAAAACTTTACGACTTTTAATTGATAATATAAGAGAATATCTTCATGACCTTGGATAGTGAAGGATTTCTTAAGTCTGAAAAAGTATGATTGTATAGGGAAAATTAATAAATTCATCTAGATTAAAATTAAGAATTTATGTTTATCAAAGACATCATAAAATAGTGACCAGGCAATTCATAAAGAAGATATCTGAGTATATTAAACTAACACAAAGTTAGTGCCCTGAATATATACAGATCAACTATCAATCAGTAAGAGAAATAGTCCCTTTTAAAATACACTTTAAAAAATGAGTAAAAGACTTGAATGACCATTTTAGACAGGGACAAAATGATGGTCAACAGACATGAAAATATTCTCAAGCTTACATGTTATAAAGGAAACACAATTGAAAACCACAGTGAGTTATTTCATATGCCTTGTAGTGGTAACAATTAAAGTGCTTGACAGTGTCACTTGCTACCAAGAATGTGGAGCAATGGGGACACTCACATATTGTTACTGGGTTTAAAAATTGGAACAATGCTTTTGGGAACATACTGCATTTATCTTATAAAGATGACCATGACTATACCCCTTTGATTATCAGAATAACTCATAACTATGCATATTATGCACACCAGAGAAACTCTTATACAGTAGCCACTACCAGGAGATTTGCATATGTACAAGAATATCCAGACCCAGTTAAATGATTACACAATTTGTGCTGTCTTCTTACAGTAGCATTCTGTACTGCAGTGGAAATTAATGAACTGCAGCTGCACACATCAATCTGGATGAATCTCTAAAACATGATTTTGAGAAAGAAATCTTAAAATGACACATATGGAATGATTACATTTTATGAATCCTAAAACAGCTGAAATCAAATAGTGGATTAAGAAAGCATATTTATGTGTCAGTGTGCTTGCACACTCACATATGTATATATGATAAAACTATAAAGAAAGGTAAGGAATGAAATCAAGTGAGGGCATGTACTGGGTGGGTAATACAATAATATTTTGATAAAGATGTCTTGGCATGAATATTCCAGAGGAGTTAACTAAAACACTAGTGGGAAATGGGTGAAAAGGGAAGAAATATTTCAGTTTTCAAATTACTGTCAAAGAAAAAGTACTTTTGTGGACCAAAACAAACAGGCAAACAACAAAATAAAATGAAACAACAATGACAACACACACCTAATGTTTAAAAATACAAGTCACAAATATAAAATAGCAGAAGTAAACCCAAAATTATGTCAGAATAACAACAACAATTCAACTATAAAGAAAATAAAGTTAGGCCAGGTGCAGTGGCTCATGCCTGTAATCCCAGTACTTTGGGAGGCCGAGGTGGGTGGATCACCTGAGGTAGGAGTTCGAGGCCATCATGGCCAACATGGCAAAACCCCATCTCTACTAAAAATACAAAAATTAGCTGGGCATGGTGGCAGGTGCCTGTAATTCCAGCTACTCGAGAGGCTGAGGCAGGAGAATTGCTTGAACTTGGGAGGCGGAGGTTGCAATGAGCTGAGATTGTGCCACTGCACTCCAGCAAGACTCTGTCTCAGAAAAAAATAAAAAATAAATAAATAAATAAATAAAGTTGCCTAATTTAAGGAACAACAGGAAGAAAGCAGATGACTAGATTTGTTAAAAACAAAACAAAGAAAAAAAGTGAAACCCATCTCTACACAGAATGTAAGAGACCTACTTTCAAAAGTGACTTAGAAAGATGAAGGAAAAGGTGAGAATGTACGTTCAAATCAAATGAAATCAAAATTTCAGGGTTAGGAAAGATTATTTCATACAAATAAATGCACAGCAAGCAACGTTACATGGAAAAGAGAATGTTTAAGGAAATTGCCCACAATACAGGTAGTCCTGATCTTTTAGTATAAACAACAGGACAATATAACATTTTCATGTATGGATGTTGGAAAATCATCATACTAATGCAGTCTCTCAATTATGGTATCTCAAAAAAATTATCAAAGGGGTTAACTTATAGAATTGCCTTATTGGCAGGTTTTATATTAGAGTGACTTTCTCTGGATCAGCCAACTTTAAGATTTATAATCTTAAAAACTAAAAATATTTTACTTTGTAACCTGGAAAATAAGGGACCAAATTTCAAATCAAATGCAGTCATGTCTGCTGCTCTTTTGATCAATTTCATTGAAATTGACATTTTGGTGGGGGGTGGCTCAGACTAGTTTTCAGTGGTTTCTATCACTTGCAATAAAAGGAATCCTAAGAAATGCATATAGCAGCTGGATATGGATATCTTGTTAATCAACTGGGTATGCACTTGCTGCGTAAAATACCCTAGGATATTGCAATATCTACAACAGTTCTTAACAAAGGCTCAATATCTGAAATATAATCTAGTAAGTAAATTCAGGCAGTAATATATCAATTATTGGTAAAGGTATATTTTCAATATAGTATTTGTGTAGAAGTTATGTGATTGTTTTTGTCAGAGTGGTTGAGGCTAATCATAATGATTACCCAGTTAATACTCCAGGAACTGGTTTGTGAATCATTTTATTTCCAGATGAGTCCCTTGGTTGAATAGAAGACAAGACAAACAATTCAAGGAAAGCAAAGTGCTTTTCAGAAAGAACTTAAAACGGTTCTTGGGATTTATACTATTAGAATAGCCAGTTGACAGAAATGTATAAAAATGTTATTAAAATGTTCACCAAAGAAGCAGAAGCATATGAAGGAGAGATAATATAATTGCAATTGAATTTGGTGATTTCAAGATCAGCTAGGAATTTTTTTAGATATTGGTGGGCAGTGGATGAAGATGTCCTAAGACATTTAACGAAGCGAGGTGTTTTTCATCCAGCCACTATACACAAATAGCATAGTACATATACTATTTGTGCAGAAACTCACCTTTAATAGTAGGATAAGACATCACGCAATGTGTTTGAAATACTTCTGCTGAATCTATGGTAGGAATTTGCAGTCAGTTCTCATCTCACAGCTTGTAAAACTTGACTTTGCTTATCATAATAGCTTATTAGCCATAAATCCTGATGATGCACAGGCCATCACCATTCACTAAAGAACATTTTTAGTTAAGTGCCTTCATTCAGAATGGCAGTTACTACCTGTTCCAGCCTTGCACAGGCGATGATTATGAAGTTCTTCTATCTGCAGACATAACTCAATACATTCCCTCAGCTGACCGTAGCCACACATTGCAACCTGTTAGGTGTCAGTGTAGGGTTTGCATTTAGTTTTGCTGCCCTGAAACTGTTATCAAGTCACTCCTGATCATCAGTGTATTTAGTAAGCCAAATCCTTTTCCTATTAGCCCTGTAATTTACCTACTTTCTATGGCTAGGCATCTGCAGGACTCTTCAGAATCCTTTGGCTGGGACTCAACCTATCTCCCTAGACCTTTTCTCTGTGAGGGGAGACCAAGTCTTTATAGCTTCAACTAATTCTGGCTTACTATTTCAATTCTAATGAACTGACTCCCTTACTCTGGCAACAAAGTAGTCATTCCCACCTGAGTATGCATTACTTTGTCAGAGTCTGTTGTCATATGCCAACCCATTAGCTTATACCCTTTACACATTTATACCCATCAAAATCAGAGCTGAAAGCAGCAGGTTGTTTGTGAATTGGGAAGCTGGATACTTACAGCCATTAGTTTGAAACCTAGCCTCAGCCTTTTCTTCCTACTGTTCTCCATTGGACTGTTGTTGAAATCTAGACATGCTTTGAGGCCAATTATGAGATCTGATTCCACTGCTTTTGATGCCAATTCTATGGCCTATATCTGTGATATTCTGACTACGAAATTAGCAGAAGACAAATGGGAAAATACTTCAGAAATTTGATGTTCTTTTGACACATTAATACTTTATTTAGAAAAATCAATGCAAAATTAGAATTTGCAATGTTATTTTTTAAAGGTTGAATTGAATCAAAGAAGCTAGCTGCTAGCTTCCCTAAGATATAATTCCTGTAATCTGTAATATACATTTATTAAAAATAAAAAGGTGAGACATTCTGGAAATATGCAATCTTTATCATGTTTTGGCTTCACAAATGGCAAGTGATGTTATTTCATTTCACCACCTCTTGAAGAAAAAGCCTTCCCTGGGTTTGGAAGTTAAACAGTGCTTGCCTTTGACCTTAGAAAAGTTTTCAGAGCTTTCAAAGCCTGTGTCCCAATTTGTAGTGAATATGCTTACTGCTGCTTGTTCTCTCAACTTTTTTGATTTGGCGTTGGTACAATTAACCAAAAAGCCTCTGATTTCTTATTACTTACCAATAATTTATTATGGGGGGATAACTGATCATCAGGTACAAACTGATTAAGGAATTGGGTGCTATTAGAGGACTCAAAAATTCTGTAGTTTAACATTTACACTTTATACCAGTCACGAGCTGCTTTTGACATTGAAAAAATTAACCTCTACTTTTATTTTGACACCAAATACTGCAGCACTAAAGTTCTTTGCTCAATATTTATTAAATTCTTATCTGCAAGGCTGGAAGAGTTATTTAAAGCTCTGGGACTCATTTCTTATACATTTTAGTATCATTTCCGCCTGAAAATTTTGATATTGAAAGAATTCCCTGATTTACTGCTTCTTGATGAACAAGTTGTACTGTTAAAAGAATGGAGATCAGTATTATCTAAGATCCTAAATTGGCTGTTGTGCCTATTAGAAATTCATTCTGCTGTAAGTAATAAACACCTAGCTTGTAGTGTCTTAAAAGAATTGGGTCTTACATTTGTTACATAACAAGAAGCCAGGAAGTAAATGACTGCTGTCGTTGATTTAGTGCCTTGATAGTGGAAGGGCAAAAATCTTTTGACTTTTTCTTTATATTTGTTACTTTTTGGTCCCAAAAAGTGTCTTTCAGTACAAACACAACATATGTATTCAAGATAGAAAGAAGGTAGAAGGGGAACATGTTAGCGCCTTCTGTTTTTTTGTTTTTGTGTCTTTTTTCAGGAAAGGAAACATTTCCCAGTCACATCTCCATAAGTGTCATTTGCCAGAGATAGGTCACATGCCCAACACTAATTTCATGGAAAACTGAGAAATTGTTGACCAGATGGCTATGATTGGCTTAGTCCAATCAGGATCCATCACCTTGAGTGGCTAGTAAGAAAAAAGAGGGGGAGGATATTGCAGAGGGTGGGCTAATGACTAACACAATTGAGAAACTGTCTCAGGAATTTCATCTGCTGATGATTGAATCAAAAATTATACCCTTTATAAGATAATCATCGAACAGTCATCAGTAGAAAGGGTGATCACTTATCTAATCTAATCTTAGCTTTACTACCTGTCATATATTTAAAAAATCTTGATTTTTCAAATCTTTTTTTTCAAATATATGACATGAAGTAAAGCTAAATGTTTATCAGCTTGGACCAAGATTTGATAGAAAAATAAATGGTACAGCTAAGAAATAAACCATTATTTCTCAATCGAATCCATTTCCCTAGGAGAAGAGACCAAAACCATCTTGGTTGATAATGCATATTTACTTTGCAAGATAATTTCAGGGACTGCATCTCAAAATGTCTCAAGTACTCTTAGTTGAGATATTCTGTTTCAAACATCTGCTGCTACATTTGCAATTCTGTTACACTTGCAACACAGACTTTGCTATTCACTATAAATTCTGATGGTGTGCCTTCCTCTCATTTCAGTTTAATGAATTTGTGAAAAGAAAGTATTTTTGCCTCCCCAGATAGACACAGTCTTTCCTTCCTTACCTTTTGTATACCTTATCAGAATAATAGCTAATATTTATCCAACACTTATATGCTTGAAATGATATTAACTAATTTCTTGTTCACAACAAATCCATATGGTAGACCCTTTTGATGCCTACTTTATCATTGATGTAACTGAGGCACAGAGATATTAGGTAACTTTCCTGATTTATAGATTTATGCAGGTGGTAAAAGATGGAGCTGGCACTCTGGCTCTAAAGCCCAAGTTTTTTAACCACCAGCTAAGAGACACTTTTAATCATATATTACTTTGTTTTATTCTGTTTCCTAGTCTGTAAACTTGAAGGTTATATACACTGTTTATGTATGTTAGGACCACTACTTTTAATGATTCCAATAGTAAACTTGCGCCTAACTTTTAAAAGTGGTTGACTTACACTTGGCAGATTTATTTTATTTATTCATTCTAAAACCTTTTTATTTGATATTATTTCAGACTTTGAAAAGGTTAGAAAAACAGTACAAAGAATTCCCATATGCTCTTCACTCAAACTTCCAAATGCTAACATTTTACTGCAATTGCTTTATCATTCTATCATCTATCTATCTATCTAATCTATCTGTCTGTCTCTGTCTGTCTCTCTGTCTATCCATCCATCCATCCCATCATCCATCCCATTGACTAGAACTTAGCCACATGGTTAAACCAGGGAGATTAGAAAATCCAGCTCTTTTCTGGATGACCATGTGCTCTGCTAAATTTTGGGTGTTCTATTACTATAGGAAAGGAAGAAGGAGAGAATGACTATTTGGAATTCTCTGCCACAGTAATATCCCTTTTACAATAGATTTTCCTTTTGGATTAGGCAGGTGATATGTTCCAGGCACTGTGGAATTACTTACACTGCACTTTTCACTTATTATGTGTCTAGTACATGTTAGCTTTTATTATTTTCTTAATAAAGTACTGTTTTATCACAGGCTTTCTTGTTCTGCTTTGTCTTATTAGTGACCTCCACCTATCATTTTGGAGCATGATATTGACGTTTGAGGGCCACAGAAATGAAAGTTTCTGTGCCAGGATATCCACTACTACGTTCACAGGGACCATAATTGAAAAGACTTAAGAGTTGTTTGTGTCTCTGAAGTTCAACAAGAGGCAGCTTTTAAAGCTTGTCCGAACAATGTGATCTTAAGTAAATGTTACAAATTCCTTGTCCATCTTTATTCAAGCATTAGATCATACTTTGCAGAGGAGAGACCTTTATTTAACTTGTACATGTTCATTCATAATGCAAATTGGCTTGAAGTAGCCCTTTTCCTCCAAACGTAGGACTTCTGGTTTTTGCAGTAGAGTTGGAGTACTGACCCTCAAATATGAAAGAGTGGCATGAGAAATTTTTAAAATTTGATTAACTGATAGATGCTACAATTTTGACCTTTTAAGATTTATTATTGCGGTAGTCAGCTCCAAATAGGGAGATAAAAAATAAAGAAGGTCAAGATATATGATTACTTGAAAGAGAGGACTCATGGTGGATAAATATGAAAAATTCATTCATGAGTCTTCTGCGATACCTGTTGATATCCATTCTCCAAATTTCAGTTAAACAGATTTTATCAGCTCATTTCTAATCAAATATTTCCAATTGTCATGTGTCCACTTGTGTTCTTACAGACGTAAGTTATGAAACTGTGAAGCAAGTTATTCATACATACACACAAAAACATATATATAATTTCTAATTTTAAATATTAGAAACAGCAACTAAAATGTAAGTGTGTTTCATCTAATTAAGGACATGAATTCCTAGGGAATGTGAAACACTTTGGAGGGCTTTTGATGTGCTGAGAGTCTTTTACTGATAATTGCCTACGGACATGGTTGCTTTATGAACATAGAAGAGATGAGGTGCTCTAGTTAAAAAGGAAATGGCAACTTTTATCCTTAAATGCATATTTTTATTAAATGGCTGGGGTTTTCCCCCTTGTAAATTTGAAAGAAGGTATAATGGTTATAGGAAGGTGCCTTTTCTAAAGAACTGGGGAAAAAGCAGGGATGGGGAAGAAAATGTATAGACTTTGACCTTAAGTTGACTACGACTTGAGCTAGTGTGTGTGTGTAGCTCAGTTATTTACTAACTGTAAGTCCTTGGGCAGTTTTTCTTACTTTCTCTGGGCCTCAGTTTTCTACTCTTTCTATAAAAGGTTTATGCGAGACCATTCCTTGATAGCTTGTTTTGAAGCTATCAAAGAAATATATATATGTATATATATTCATATATGTTATGTATATATTATGTATAAATATATATGTTATATACTATGTTTTGAGGGGGAAACACACACATATCTGTTTTTGCTGTCTATTTTTATGTAAGAAACCATTCCAAAACTTAGTGGCTTAAAGAAACAGCAAAATTTACTTTGCTTATGAATTTGAAATTTGGGAAAATACTCAGTGAAGACAGCTTTCTTCTACTCCCCTCAGCATCAAAGGGTGGGCTAGAATCATCTGCATGCTCACTCATTCATGTATCTGGAGGTGGACACTGTCTGTCAGCTGGATTCTCAGCTATGGCTGTGGTTGGAACACCTATTTGACCTCTCCATGTGACCTGAGTCAGATGTGTACTTGACTATAAACTCTGTGTATAGAATTTGTTCTCAACACAATGCCTTTACTTCAATGAGGAGAATTGCAAGAAAACTATCCATGTTCTTGTGTGTGCACACATACTCTCACACGGACATACACGCTTGGTGGGTGGGGGGATGGGAAGGCATAGGCTGTGTTGTCTTGCACAATATAGCTTGGAAAGACACATTCTATTTGTTAGAAGAAGGTCACTAAGACCCACCCATTTTCAAGGAGACAGGGAAGAGACTTTGTTTACACTTTGATTGGAGGAGTGTCAGAAACTTGTGGACATTTTTTAAAACAGCCACAATGGCACATTGCAAATAGCTCCTTTCTTTCCCTTCAAATGTTCTTGCCAACCTGTTTTTGCTTAGGATAAATCTTTCAACCTATTACATAGTTTGAACTGTGAAGTACTGGGTATTTATTGGTGAATGAGAGACAAATTCTATACTCATTGAGTTTATAGTCAAGTACACATATGAATAAAACTATGTGCATTTATTCGGGTATTTCTAAACATTTCCTAAGCACCTACTATGAGAAAGGGCCTCTGGTGTGCACTTTGAAAGATGTTGCCATGAGGTGCAATGTCCTCAGCTTTCCTCCAGTCTAATGGGGAATGAAACGTGTAGTAACAACTGAAGTAATGTAGATTGTGATAGATATTATAAATGAGGATTAGCTATGGGAGATCAGAGATGAAGAAATTATTAGGAACTGGGTGGTTCAGGGAAGACTTCATGTAAGAGGTAGCATGAGAGCTGTTATTAGAAAGATTTGAATGTGCACCATATGTGAAAAAGTTCTTCCAAACTTAGTCAACGGAGTTTTTTAACGTTTGTAAATAGTTTTACAGTTCACGAAAAGCTTGTGTATAATTCATCTTATTTGACTTTCCAAGTAGTCATGTAATGTTGCATGCTTTCATTTTATTATCAGCAGCATTTTAGGTATCTTATATATATAATATATATAGAATTATGTATATACAATATATATGTAAAATCAATGGATGATGATATTGAGACTCATGGGACTAAAATTACTTCCTCAAGGATGCACAGTTAGTAAATGAAACATGATGGGAAACAGGAATTTGCTTGCTATTTTGGTTTGGGCTAAATCATAAACAGCCTTGAATGCCAAGACAAAGGTGCTCAGGTATTATTAGTAACCAAAGCATGTTTATTGGGCAGCAGAGAGACATAAACAAGACTGTGTGTTGGGAAGCATATTCTGCAACTAGTGTCAAAAGTAGATTAGAATGAGAATTCTTAGAGGCATGAAGTGATGTTATAATAGAAATTTGTGTCAAGGGTAATGAGCCGCCGATGTGGTGGGGTTTTCATGAGGCTAGAAAAAAGAGGTGCACTGAGAAATATCATGGGGGAGGAATTGATCACTTTTCAGCAAGCAATAAGAAATGTCAAAGCTGAAGACAAGATTTTAAGTCTAAATGATTATGACATTGATATTGATATTTGAGAAGGTTATAGCACACACAGCCTAAAAGAAGAGAAGGAAGTTTGCGTTGTGTATATGCGTGTGTAAACATATAACCAGGGTGATGTAGTAGGTTTATTTTTATATATTGGATTCTAAATTTTTGGAAAGATGAGCACATAAATGAGGATGTCTCCATATGTTGGGGGTTGGAGGGTGAAACCATTAGTGAGAAGTGCATCTCAATACATGGGCAGAGAGAAAAATATTTCCATTGTAGATCTAAAAGGGTATAAGAAATTATCTGTGATGCTGAAGAGAACAGCCTCAGATTTGTATATTTTGGAAACTAGGAACATTTGAGAGTATTGTGTGTAAATTCATTAAGTTGACTGGCCTATCTCTTGGTTTAGAGGCACCATTGCATTATGAGAAGAGCATGGAGTCAAGATTTGAAGTCAAGATTTGAATTTAAATTCTAGCTCTGTTCTGTTTGAACTAAATTAATTTAGACAAGTTGCCTAAACTCTGAGCCTCAGGTTTCTCATCTACAGTAGAGGTTACTGATGCCTACTGTGTCAGAATAAGAGAAAGAAATAAGAATATACGCAGAGTACAAACTAAAGTGTTAGCACCAGTAAATGCTCAATAAGTTTTAATTCTAATGATTACATTGATAAGGCAAATATAAACTGAAAATGTGTTTTATCATTGTCGTGTCTCAGAGGCTAAGAATTAGAAGATCCAAGCTCTAGAGAGCGCTATGGAAATGCGTTTACTCCTTAAAGGACCCTGGCACCTGGAAACCCAGGAAACCTATGCACTGCTACTTTACTTGGCGATCGAGTACTGGCAAGCACTGGGAAACTCGTCAAGAATGAAAATAGTTATTGTATTTTGTCATTGCCATTATTGTAGTAGTGTTGCTTAACAATTATTTTCATTTTACCTTTTTAATTTTATAAGTATATATAGGTTCATGTGTGTGTGTGTGTGTGTGTGTGTGTGTGTGTGTGTGTGTGTGTATTCAGGAAATCAGGTAGGATATAGCAGAAGCACCAGATTTGTAAACCAAAATGCTGACGTTCACATCCTGGCTCTTCTACTTACTAGCTGCATTACTTTACCTCTGAACTTTCTCATTTGTTAAATAAAACTAAAATCAATCCATAGTGTATTTATGAACCTTGATTTAAGATATCTGAAAGCCCTTTATAAACTGTAAACTATAGATGGAATAGTGTGATTTATTCAGTCATAAAATAATTTGCATTTATGTCATGTCCAACAGGATTTTACCTAGAGTGCCAATAACACATAGCCTGGAATTCTGCTTAGAGAATTCAAAGGCTGTCTGTATTTAGTAAAAGAAAAAAAAAATAGCATGATTGCTTAGCAATGCTTAATGTGGTGTGGGAGGACGAAATATCACATGTTTTCTAGTCTTAATTTGTAAGTTGGTGTTCTTGCTTTTTGCTTCTTTTGATTCCTATCAACTAAAACATAAGGACCCAGAGTGTTTTATACACTTTTCTTAGCAGAGTATGGAGATACATGACTCACATATTGAAGCTCCATCCTGCTGGTAGGACTCTTCTGAGGCAGGCAAGAGGATGGTCATAAGAACAGCTCTTTGAGGAAA
The DNA here is from genome assembly GCF_003255815.1 of Theropithecus gelada. Classification (NCBI taxonomy): domain Eukaryota; kingdom Metazoa; phylum Chordata; class Mammalia; order Primates; family Cercopithecidae; genus Theropithecus; species Theropithecus gelada. The sequence goes on along the minus strand of NC_037680.1, from coordinate 26,493,789 downwards.
AAGCCTAAGACGTTTTACCAGACTGAGATAACTAGATTTTTGGCCGTGAACTACTCATCTGTGCCTTATGTATCCATGGTGTTGGATGATTTGCAAAAACAAAGCCTCATCTCTTCTCATCCATTAACTGGTTATCAGTTATGAACTTTGGTCTGCAAAACATCATTGAATAAAATCACATTGTTGATGAGTCCATTTGGACCAAAATTTGATTTCAATTTGATCTCTAAGATCATTAGGACCACTATGAACTTAACCACATCTAAAGCCTCCACTCCCTATCCCACCCTACCCCTCCCCTGTCCACCGCTTCCTTCCCCTTTTTGTCCCATGCCTCTCATCCCCTCTTTACCCCACCCTACCCCACCCCTCCTCTCTTCTTCTTACCTCACCTCATACTACCCCTCCCCTCCCCTCCCCTCTTCATCTTTACATCTGTAACATTAGTGAGCTCTGTCCATGCATTGCTCTAAATTCTCCATTGGATGGCTTCTGATCCAGTTCCTTACATTATACACCCCGTGGCATTCCCCTTATATCCTTTTTATTTTCAACCTCTTTAAATGTCAAATAAGCCATGGCATGAAAACCAGTGAATGATGATATAGGTCATCTTGATAGTCTTTTAAAAAATGTATGTAAATCCCACCAAAACCCTATACCTTTTAAGGCACAGCTGTTAATTCAAATATTATAATGATATTAATAGTGTCTCTTTTGATTGTTTAAAGGAGCTTCTCATTCAATATTTTGCCATGAATCAAACTTTTAAAGATACTTATGTATAATATAATTTAATTTTAGTAAGGTTAGACTTAGGTTAAGACTGGTATAATATTTATAGTTAAATTATTGCAAGAAGAGATAGAATAACTTCCTTTTTTCATTCATTGTCTTAATTTGAACCTGAACTCAATTAACTGAAATACCTTGAATATCTGGCCTTTCAGACAAGGAGTGGAAGTAAATTTTTCTCAGACGAATACATAATCAGTGACTTAAAAATGTTTTAAAGAGTGTAATAGGTCAGGTTGATGAACTAAATGCGTGTGTCTTCCTCTACACCAATTTCATTGAAATCACTAAAAGATGCCTGTAGGCTTATAAAACAATTTGTATATCTATCTATTATTCTTAATTATGATGGAAAGCAAGAAAAGATATAATCATTTCATATAATGAGAGATTTTGATGAATTGCCTAGAAGACAGAATACAGGTGGGATCAGATTAATAGAAAATGTATCTCAAATCAGGCAGGAGAAAACTCCTACACAAGTAAAAGTATTTCCAGTGATGCTCCAAGGTCAGAGATAATAAACTAAAATACAGATTGGGTTGTCAGCAGGGCTGCATTCAGCCCTACACAGGTACAGCCATACTACTACTTTCATAATTAAAATATATTACATGAGTTGATAAATAGCAACTACCATGATCCCCAGAAACAAAGGACCCTGAAACCTCCCTACAACTTAGCATCCAAGGGGTTAACGCTCAGTACACAAGTGGCCTTCAGGACCTCCCTGTCCTGAGTATTAAGTGACCAGTTGCCTGTGTTAAATATCACACCCGGTGTGGCAGAATGTCCAGGGATATTTAAAAAAAAGGCATTTGGGATGGCTGTCCTCCTCTTTTCTCTGGCCCACATCTTCTGGAAATGTCCTGAAGAACTTCTTTCTTCAGAGAGCAAATAGCCTGCCTGTGGACAACTACTAACTTGTATAGTGAGCCTGAGAAAGAAGCAGAGTAGAGCCTGAAGTAGCTCTGGAGTCTTCTCAGAAGATATTGAAGAAGATAGATGAAAATAAAGTTTCTCAGGAGGATGAATAATACTTAGCACTTTCTGAATATTTACTGGGTCCCAGGATCTGTTCTATAAGATTTTATGTGTAAACTTATTCATTCCTTTCAACAACTCTCTGAGGAAAGTTCCTATTAGTACCCTCATTGCACAAATAAGGAAACTAAGGCTCAGGGAGGTATAGATTCTTAGCAGAGGTCACAGAGCTAGTCAATGGCAAAGCTGGGCTTCCAGTCCTACTCTAATCCGCTGCACAATCCTGCCTGTCAGGTTCATTGATGGGCTGCCCTCCTAGATGAAGACATCCAGGTTTCAACAATGAGGAGGGCTAGCTCCCTTGCTTCCTGATGACTGCTAATATCTTTTCAACAGATTCCCTATTGGTGAAAGTATACAGACTTGGTTTATGTTGCCTTTTACTTTTAATTGCATTTGTTATATAATAATAAAATAAGTGAACTAAAATAATAACTCAATAATCTAGGGTAAGTAATGAACCTGGATAAAACAAGCAAAGAGAAGAAAGAAATTAGGTAGTATTTAATAAAATAAGATTTTAAATAATAAAATTATCAAGAATTAATAAGCAGGAATTAATGCAATAAAAGCACTCAATAGTAGATTTGATCAATAAAAGCAAAAGATGGTTCTCTCAATAGACCACCACCAATAAAAAGGTCTAACTAAAAATAAGTAACTACCTAGTATCAGAAACAAGTGAGAAAACAATTATTGCTATGGAGAAGATTTTGAAGATGTAAAAAATAGTACTTTGGATGGCTATATAAGAAACCGTTTTACTGACTATGTATATTATTTATTTTATGGAATATATAAATGGTCAAAACTGACAAAAGAAGAGATAAAAAGCTGAATATATAAATAAACAGAAAAAATGGAAAAGGCAGTCAATGACTTACCTTTTTTTTTTTTATACTTTAAGTTCTAGGGTACATGTGCATAAAAATGACTTACCTTTAAAACAGTTTTAGGTACAAATTATTGCAGCTGATTTTGACAAACTTATCAGAGAAAAAGAATACTTAAGTAATATTGTCTCAGTATTGAAATAGAAAGCATCTCAACTCATTCATAAATCTAGTATATCTCTGTTAGTAAATCAGTCAAGAATAATAAAAAATACTAATTTTATTTATGAGTCAACAGAAAGCTACATAAAATATATCCCAATCAAATTCAGTAACATCTTAAAAGAATCATGCCGAAGTTTTATTGAGCACGTATATGACTAATAAAATACTCAGTAAATACTGGCTAGAAATGCAAGCATCATTCAACACTAGAAAATCCATGATGAAACTTATTAAAGGTTTTAATGTCATTCTCATAGTTAACACTTATTTGATAAAATTTAATACTCTTTTCTGACAAAAACTCTTAATGAAATAGAAATAAAAGAAAATATTCATTATGAATAAAAGGTGTATCAGTCAGGACTCTGTTGAGGAAACAAAAGCTATTCTAAGTATTTTAAACAAGAATTTAATATAGGAAGTTGGTTACTTTCAAAACTGAAGTACACTTTGCTGTATCTTATCTCAATAAAAGTTTCAGAAAAACATTAGTTGGCAGGACAAGAGAAGTGAAGGCCTCAGAAAGTCTACCATTAGATTTTAGGTTTTCTGGAGTTTTCAGGAAATTAGGAAGTTGCCCCTAACACCCTGGTTAGGAACTGCAGGAAACCACAGCTTCTGGTAACAACTGGCCGCTGTGCTGAGTTGGTTGACTCAGGAGGAGATGACAGGGATTGCCGCAAAACCTCACTTCTGCAAAAGTTTGAGCATCTGTCCACTGCTGCTGGAGGAGAGATGATGATTTATTTTTCCCTCTTGCCTTCCAGATCTCAAACAAGTACATCTTAATGGTGGAATCTAAAACAGAAACTTGAAGGCAAAGGATTTAAGAAAATGTTGCCCTCAGGCTTCTAGCCCCTGTAGTACAGGAAGAGCATCAAAGGAAACTGGAATTCTGACAGTTTAACATAAACTGAAAACCTGTCACAATGAGGATTTGCAAACTTCTAGATAAATCTTAATTATCAATGATCGATAATTTTTTAAATTTATTTTTTGAAATTAATTTTATTGTGTATATTTGAAGTTTACCACATGATGTTATGGGAGGCAACTAGATACCTATAAATTGTACAATGATTGCTATAGTGAAACAGAGCAACCTTTCTTTCATCTCACATAATTACTTCTTTTTGTAATAAGAATAGCTAAAATATACTTATTTAACAAAAGTCCCTAATACAATACAATTTTACTAACTTTAGTCCTCATATTGTACATTGAATCTCTAGGCTTTTTCATCCCTCATATCTGCTATTTTGTATTCTTTGCCCTACATCTCTCCATTTCCTCTCCCTCCTCACTCATAGTAACCACTGTTTCATTTTCTGTCTTTGTGTATTTGACTCTTTAAAATAATGTTCCACATACAGGTAAAATTATGCAACGTTTTTTTTTTCTGTGTCTGGCTTATTGTATTTAGCACAATATCCTCCAAATTCATTAATGTTATGGCAAATGGCAGCATCTCTTTCTAAGGAGACATATATATATACATATATATATGTAGTTGACCCTTCAACAATGTGAGGGTTAGGGGTGCGAAGCGTGCACAATAAAAAATTTGCATATAACTTTTGACTCCCCTACAACTTAACTAATAATAGCCTATTGTTGACCAGAGCCTTACTGGTGATAATATTTGATAAACTCATATTTTGTATTTATACTGTATTCTTATAATAAAGTAAGCTGGAGAACATAATATTATTAAAAATAATTAAAAAGATAAAATATATTTACTGTTTATTAAGTGGAAGTGGATCACCAGAAAGGTCTTCATTCTCATCATCTTCATGTTGAGTAGCCTGAAGAGGAGGGGTTGGTCTTGGTGTTTCAGGGATAGCAGAGGCAGAGGAGGTGGAGGAAGTGAAAAAGGAGGCAGGAGACACAGGCACATTCTATGTAACATTATGGAAATAACATCATAATTTCTATCTGACTTGTTGGTTTTTCATTTCTTAAAACTGTTTCTATATGGTATCAATTCTTCTTCTACTATTTGCTTTAGTGTCAGTGCCTATATCATAGAAGGGTCTCTGTTGTGAAAGAACACAAAAGCAATCTTGAATAATTGGAGACTTTTTGCCAGATTGTCTGATGTCAATTTGTTTTCTGACACTGCTTCCCCATCTCCTCACTGTCTGGCACTGGTTTGGAAGCATTCATCTCCATCACATCATCTACTGTTAATGCCTCTGGTGTGATGTCTGTTAGCTCTTGAATTTCCCCAGCGTTCATATCTTGAAAATTTTCACCCCCATTTTATTGCCTTATCGCCAATCTCTTTTATGACCTTTATTGGCTCTGTTGTAAACCTTGTGAAGTCATGTACGACATCTGGACACAGATTTCTCTGGCAGAAATTTATTGTTTCAGGCTTGATGGCTTTCACTGCTTTTTCTACAACAATGATGGCATCTTTGATGGTATCATCCTTCCTGACTTTCATCATGTTCTCTACAGAGAGTATCTTCCATAGCATTGACAATCATTTGGTTAGAGTACCATATATAATGAGACTTAAAGGTCCTTAAGGCCCCCCTGATCTAGAGGAAAGCAGACCACTTCAGTGCCTTTGGTGTTGAACTCATGGGATTTTGAGTGGCCTGAGGCATTGTGCAACGTCAAAAAGTCTTTAAAAGGCAGTTCATTACTGGCAAGGTGCTTCCTGACTTCAGGGACAAGGCATTAATGAAACTAATTCAGAAAAGGGGTTGTTCTTGTCCAGGCCTTTGTGTTGTGCAACCAAAAAATTGTCAGCTTGTGTTTTTTTCCTTCAAGGCTCAGGAGTTAGCAGCTTTATAGATAAGGGCAGTCTTGATCATTAAACCCAACGACATTTGCACGAAATGGTAGAGTTAACCTATCCCTTCCTGCCTTAAGTCCTGGTGCTTACATCTCTTTTTTACTAATAAATGTCCTTTCTGGAAGTTTTTCTTTCTAGAACAGAGCACTTTCATCTGCTTTAGAAACCTGTTTAGGCAGATATTCTTTTTCCTCAATGATTTTTTTTAAATGACATCTTGGAACTCATCTGCTGCCTCTTGGTCAGCAGAAACTACTTCTCCTGTAATGTTGATATTTTCATAAGCCAAAGCTCTTTATGAAATTATCAAACCATTCTTTGCTGGGGTTAAATTATCCAGGTTTAGATCTTTCCCTTTCTTTTTGCTTTAAGTTGTCATATAATGACTTCACTTTTTCTTGAGTCATTTTAGAGTCTATAAGAATGCCTTTCTTATATCAATCCTATACCCACATAACAGCTGTATTTTCAATATGAGATAAAAATATATTTCACAGAAAGTGCAAAGTTTTCATGTTTGCTTGCACAGTGGCACAAAAACCTCACAAACTTTATTTTTCTTTTCTTTTTTTCACAACGGTTCATATTCTGAATTCATTTATCTTGAAATGCTGGAAAACTGCAGCTGCAGACCTCAATCTACAGTATCTCAAGTAATTCAACTGTTTCTTGTAATGCCATGGCTTTTCTCTCCTTCGGAGCACATCCAGCATCACTAGTGGCACTTTGTAGGGGTCACATGGTGTTATTCAAAGTCTACTACATTGCACTAAACATGATGGGAAATACACAAGAACCCAAGGTATCACTTTTTATTGTGATATGAAGTTTACTGGAGACAAAATCCTCATCAGAAATAATTTGTGTCATATGGTTTAAGTGGATACTCACAGTACTTGGGATCACCACAATAGTAACAGGAGGTGGCTACAAAGTTATTACAGTGTACAGTACACACTTAATTTTATCCAGTTATGATTTAACACTGCATTTTTACATTTGTTTACATTTCTCTTGACAGCAAATATCATCATATATGGTCTGTGCTTGTGTGCATAAGTTTGTATAAATGTTGGATTTTTTAATAGATTTGTGTATATTTTATCATTGTAATTGATAAAATAGTGTCTCCACATATTTTATGCATTCATAACATATCTACCTTTTTCTTATTTTTTTTTTTATATTTCTAGGCTATGTGGTTTGTCTGCAAGTTTTTTTTCAAATATTTGCAAATCTCCACACAATTTTCAACATATTTGTTGAAAAAATTCTTATATTAGAGGACCTGTGCAGTTCAAACTGTGTTGTTCAAGGACCAACTTTATGAATATGTATATATATATCACATTTTCTTTATCCATTTGTACACCAATGGGCATTAAGTTGTTTTCATTTTTCGTATCTTGGCTATTGTGAATAATGCTGCAGTGAACATGGAAGTACAGATATCTTTATGAGGTGGTGATTTCATCTTCTTTGGGTGTATACCAGAAAAAGAATTGCTGGATTATAGAGTGTTTTTTTTTTTTTTTTTTTTTTTTTTCAGGTCGGATGGGTAATGTGCCAAGATCATAATAAGGTTCAGAGAGTGGCACATCTCACACATTCGTGTGAAAACCCAGTCATCATGCTCATGAACTACAAAAAGATGAGTAATTCTATTTTTAATTTCTTTCGGAACCTCCATACTGTCTTTCATAATGGCTATACCCATCTAGAATCCCACCAACCGTGTAGTAGGATTATCTTTTCTCTATACCCTTGTCAACATCTGTCTTTTTGATAGTAGCCATTCTCTATACCCTTGTCAACATTGTCTTTTTGATAGTAGCCATTCCTCCAGGTGTGAGGTGATTCCTAGTGATGTTAATTTTTACCTCCCTGATGATTAGTAATGTTGGACATGTTTTCATATAGTGGTTGGCCATTTTTATGTCTTCTTTGAGGAAATATGTGTGTAGGTCCTTTATCCAGTTTTTAATAAGGTTATTTATTTTTCTGCTATTGAGTTGAAAGAGTTCTTTATAAATTTTGGATACTAACCCCCATCAGATACGTGGTTTACAGTAATTTTTTCCTAGCCCATAGGCTGCCTATTCATTTGTTGATTGTTGCCTTTGTTGTACAGAAGCTTTTTAGCTTGATATAGTCCCATTTACTTATTTTTATTTTTGTAACCTGTGCTTTGAGTGTGATATTAGAAACATCATTGTCAAGGCCAATTCAAGGAGATTTTCTCTTATGCTTCTAGGAGTTTTATGACTTCAGGTCTTGCACATAGGTTTTTAAAAAATCTATTTTGAGTAGACTTTTGTGTATGGTATAAGATAAGAGCCTAATTTCATTCTTTTGCATGCTACAATCCAGTTTTCCCAGCACCATTTATTGAAGAGACTATTCTTTCTCCATTGTGTCTCAATGATGAAATATTAAATATATAGCTATTGAAGTTAGCAATAAAAGGAAGATGTCCACTGATATTGCTACTTTCAAAATAAATTCCTAGGAAATAAAACTAGATAAGAAAAAGTATTAGAAGTGTTATACTTATAACACTTATTAGGTGTAATTAATCATATTGTATATAATATTTGAAATATATGCAATATTATCTGTTATATATGTAATATAATTAATTTAATTATTTAATTAGCAAAGGGAACAATAAAATGGTCACACTTTATGGGAAATGGAAGATGTCATCTGAAAAATCCAAGAATTAATAGTCAAAATATTTCAAGAATTTCTTCTAATTGATAAAATAAATCAAAACCCAAACAAGAAAATATAAAATATGAATTAATAATTTATAGGACAAATAAAAAGAATGAATGCAAATCTTAGTTATAACAGAGTTAAATTTTAAGCAAAAATGATACTAACCTTTGCCCTTAAAAGTGACAAATATTAAATACATTGACCTTTGCCCGGGATTTATTGTATGTGAGAAAACACATATCCTTACACATTGTGATAGTTTTATAAGTAAGCCTGGTCTTTTCTGAGAGTAATTTGACTCTGTCTATAAAAATGTATGTATATATTCAGCAATTCTAGCTCTAACCTAATGGAAATTCATTCATGCAAAAATATGCACATAAGAAAATGATAATTGAAGCTGTGTTTTTAAGCATAAGACTGGGTAATTTATGAAGAAAAGAGGTTTAATTGACTCACAGTTCCTCAGGCTGTACAGGAAGCATGACTAGGAGGCCTCAGGAAACTTACAGTCATGGCAGAAGGTGAAGGGGAAGCAAGCACATCTTACCATGGCAGAGCAGGAGGTGGGAGAGGTGCCACACACTTTTAAATGATCAGATCTCATGAGAACTTACTGTCACAAGAATAGCAAGGGGGAAATCTGTCCCCATGATCCATTCGTCTCCCATCAGGTCCCTCCTCCAGTTTGACATGAAATTTGGGCTGGGACACAAATATAAATTATCATTCCACCTCGACCCCTCCCAAATCTCATGTCCTTCTCACATTGCTAAATACAATAATCCCTTCTCAACAGTCTCCCAATCTTAACTCATTTCAGCATTAACTCAAAAGTCCACAGTACAAAATCTTATCTGAGACAAGATAAGTCCCTTTTGCCTCTGAGCCTGTAAAATAAAAAACAAGTTAGTTACTTCCAAGATAAAATGAGGGTACAGGCGTTGGGTAAATGCTTCATTTCCAAATTGGAGAAATTGGCCAAAACAAAGGGGCTACAGGCCCAATGCAATTTGAGAACCCAGTAGGGCAGTCATTAAGTCTTAAAGCTCCAAAATAGTTTCCTTTGACTCCATGTCTCACACCCAGGGCATGCTGATGCAAAAGGTGGGCTCCCACAACCTTGGGCAGCTCTGCCCTTGTGGCTCTGCAGGGTACAGCACCCACAGCTGCTTTCACAGGCTGGCATTGAGTGCCTGTGGCTTTTCCAGGTGCATGGTACAAGCTGGAGTCTGGAGGATGGTGGCCCTTTTTTCACAGCTCCATTAGGCAGTGCCCCTGTGGGGACTCTGGGGGGCTCCAACCTTACATTTGCTTTCCATACTACCCTAGTGGAGGTTCTCCATGAGGGCTTCCCACCAATGCAGACTTTTTTCTGGACATCCAGGTGTTTCCGTATGTCCTCTGAGATATAGGTGGAGGTTTCCAAACCTTGGTTCTTGCTTCTGACACCACATGGAAGCTGCCAAGGTTTGGGGCCTGCCCCTCTGAAGGTATGGCTGAAGCTGTACCTTGGACCCTTTTAGCCACGGATGGAGCTGGAGTGTCTGTGACACAGGGTGCCACGTCCTTAGGCTGCACAGAGCAGCAGAGCCCTGCACCTGGCCCATGAAGCCATTTTTCCCTCCTATGCCTTCAGGCCTGTGATGGGAAGGGCTGCCATGAAGATCTCTGAAATGCCCTGGAGACATTTTCCCTATTGTCTTGGCTGTTAACGTTAGTCTTCTCATTACGTATACAAATTTCTGCAGCCGGCTTGAATTTCTCCCCAGAAAATCAGTTTTAATTTTCTACCATATGGTCAGACTGCAAATTTTCCAAACTTTTAGGCTCTGCTTTCCTTTTAAATCTAAGTTCCAATTTCAGACCATCTATTTCTTCATGCATATGAACATACACTTTTAGAAATAGCCAGGTCACTTCTTGAATGCTTTGAGCTTAGAAGTTTTTTCTACCAGATACCCTAAATCATATCTCTCAAGTTCAAAGATCCACAGATTTCTAGTGCGGGGCAAAATGCCACCAGTCTCTTTGCTAAAGCATAGCAAGAATGACTTTTACTCCATTTCCCAATAAGTTCCTCAATTCCATCTGAGGCCTCCTCAGCCTGGACTTTACTGTCCATATCATAAACATTTTGGTCAAAACCATTCAGCAAGTCTCTGGAAGTTTCCAGACTTTCCTGCCTTCCTATCTTCTTCTGATACCTTCAAACTGTTCCAACCTCTACTCATTACCTAGTTCCAAAGTTGTTTCCACATTTCAGGTACCTTTGTAGCAGTGTCCTACTCTCCAGGTACCAATTTTCTGTATTAGTCTGTTTTCACACAGCTGTAAAGAACTACCTGACACTGGGTAATTTATGAAAAAAGGTTTAATTGATTCACAGTTCTGCAGGTTTAACAGGAAGCATGACTGGGAGGACTCAGGACAGTTACAATCATGGTGGAGGGCAAAGGAGAAGCAAGCACTCTGACCGTGGCAGAGCAGGAGAAAGAGAGAGAGAGAGAAGGGGGAAGTGCCACATGCTTTCAAACAACCAGCTCTCATGAGAACTCACAATCACAAGACCAAGAAGGGGGATGTCTGCTCTGATGATTCAATCACCTCCCACCAGGCCCCTCCCCTGACACATGGAGATGAAAGTTTGAAATTAAATTTGGGTTAGGATAGACAGCCAAACCATATCTCACACCAAATAGAAATTCTCTAAATTTCTATTGGTAAGGTAATGTTTAAATTAATAGAGACTTTGTGCATTGCAAATGTACATTGTGATAGATTCCAGTCCAAGATGGCTGATTAGAAGCAGATGAGGTTCACAGCTCTCACAGAGAAGAAAGAAAATAGCAAGTGAATCCTACGTCTTCAGCTGAGGTATCCAGGTTCTCACATTGGGACTGACTAGATAGTCAATGTGACCCCAAGAGCAAGGAAAAACAGGGTAGGGCATGGAATGAGGAAAACTCCTATCTCCAGCCAAGTGAGACAGAGTCACACAGTTACTCATTGCTTTTCCTTGCTTTTCCTTGCTTTTCCCACGGATCTTTGCAACCCATGGAGCAGGAGATCTCTTCATGAGCCCATGCCAGCAGGACCTTGGGTCTGAAGCACAGACACAGGCATTGTTTGATTTCAGAAGTCTTCTCCTGTAAATGCCGGGTGGCATCTCTTACTCTCCCTGACTGGTTAGTGTAAAAACAACAGTCTTCCCCTAAGAAGGTGCAGGGTCCTACTTTCTCAGCAGTGAGGAGGTCTAGGCCTCGGCGGTTTTGGAGCGTCACTGCTGCCAAAGAGTCTATTTGGGATTATAGAGTAAGGATAGATTTCGTCATTTCTTGCAAATCGTCTGAGAAATCCTTTGGGAGTGTGTGGTAGTAGGATAATGAAGTAGAGAAACTGGCTATTTTGGTTACTGTAGCAGTAGCCATTCCTAACCCTATAAGTAGGGGCATTAGTTGTATGGCTCTGCGCTGACGGATTTGAGCTTTGAGGGGTACTGATTAACATTTCCTGGGGCAATGTTAATGTTGGGACTTAGAAAGACTAAGGTGCAGGTGCCTGTCCAGTTAGTGAGAAGGCAGATATAGGTTGACATTCCACATAAGAAGAATATGCTTTAGCTGGGTAGACAGAATGAGTTTTGCATGTTAAAAAAGTGTGTGAATTCGTTCTTTTCATTTTCCCATACTCGTAGAGTACTTGCCAAGGTAGCTCCGGTGAGCAACTCTAAAGGGGTGTTGGGAGCAAATTGAGTGGCTACCAGTATTCTATTTTCCCATTGGAGAAAAAAATCATTTTGTATCTACTGAGAACCATTTGAGAGGGTGATAGAAAGAGGGGATGAGAAAGCATTCATTAGTGGTGAGGGCGCTGCTGCAGAGGGTCCAGGGGTGAATGGTCATGCAGGGAGTTTTTTGCCATTACAAAACCTGGACTATTTGTTAAGCAGGCAGGAGGTGATGATTTTTGGAGGCCCTGAGAAGCGGACAAGCCATCTGAATGGAGCTGTATGGGTGAGTCGGAAGTTACTATGATCAGTTGGGGCTCGAATTTGTAGGGTGTAATTACACTGATGGGGTAGTAAGTGCCCCAGGGGCAGGTCTGATAACAGGTTGCATTGGATGCACAAAGGGGCTTGGAAAGTTAAGATGGTGTTCATAGTTACAGGGCCGTGTATGGGCTTTTCATTGCTTGTGTAATAGGTGAGTTTGGAAATGTAAGAATGTAAAAGTTCGACTGCACATCCTGTTAGGGTATTCTTGGTCCTATCAGAGATGGGGAAGTTGGCTAATGATTGCATATTTAGAAGTCAGAAAGGGTCTTTTCCTTCATAATGAGGGTGGTAGGTTAAGTTGGTAAAGACCCAATTTTTTGCGGGAATGGGAGTGGCAACATAAGCAGAGGTCGATAGAGAGATACAAAGCCAACAGTCATTTGCCAGGGAAGGATTGGTTTTAAGTATTTTCCACTGGCTGGCTTCAGGTATAAGTACCTTTCCTTCTTCTGTCATTAACCACCCCGAGGGGAGAAAACTATGCCCCCCTGAAAGTCTCCATTCTGTTTTAGTTGGGGAATACTGGGGTTTAATCTCTTGGAGGGGATTGTTCCATACCAAGGGTCCTTCCATAGGTATTTCTAACGGGAGGTTCAACCTGGCAGCAATTTTGGACTCAACATCTGCCTGATGGTTTCCTTCTGCCTTTTCTCCTTCACCTTTCTGATGGCTTTGGCACTGCAAGACTGCCACCTCCTTGGGTTTTTGCACTGCATGCAATAACTCCATAATTTCCTTGTGGTATTTAATGGGGGTTCCCCCAGAGGTTAGGAACTCCCTTTCTTTCCGTATTGCAGCATGGCATGTAGGATTAGATAAGCATACTTGCTATCTGTATACACATTTATTCTTTTTCCTTTTCCCAGTTCTAAGGCTCGGGTAAGTGTCACTAGTTCTGCTTACTCGGCACTGGTCCCTGGGGGAAGAGGCTTACTTTCAAGTACGGTTACATCACTAACTATGGCATAACCTGCCCTTCGTATCCCATTCTCCACAAATGAACTTCCATCAGCATATAGGTTGAGGTCAGGATTAGCTAAGGGGACTTCTAAGAGATCATCTCAGGCGACATAAGTCTGGACTATATTTTGTTGGCAGTCACACTTGATTGGTTCCCCATCCTCTGGGAGAAAAGTGGCAGGGTTGAGGGCTATGCATGTATGTATTTGAAGCACCGGTCTCTCAAGGAGTGGTGCCTGGTGTATAAGTAGGTGGTTGTCTGATAGCCATAAACTTCCTTTGGCACCTAGTATGCCATTTACATCATGAGTAGTCCAGACAGTGAAATCCTTTCCTTATATTATTTTGATAGCCTCTGACACTAAGACAGCCACCGCCGCAACTACCCATAAACAGTGAGGCCAGCCTTTTGCTACTACATCAGTTTCCTTACTTAGGTATGCCACTGGTTGTGGGGTTGTCCCACAAGTCTGAATAAGAACTCCAAGAGCTATCACTGCTCTCTCTGTGACATATGAAGAGTTTTGTCCTGTGGGAAGACTTAAAGCTGGAGCTTGTACTAGGGCCTGCTTTAAGGTTTGAAGCTGTTTCTGCCTCTGGTTCCCATTCTACTAGATGAGTATTTGCCCTCTGGGTCTCCTTGATTAGAGTATAGAGGGGCCTGGCTATCTTGCTGTATCTGGGGATCCATAGTTGGCAAAAGCTGGTGATTCCAAGGAACCCCCGCAACTGTTTTAATGTCTTAGGGTGAGACATTATACTGGATAAGCCAGTATAGGTTGTATTCGTTCCTTGCTGAGGGCGCTAGTCCTTCTGGCTAAGATTAGGCCTAGATATTTGACCTGCTGTAGGCAAAGCTGGGGCTTTGACCTAGACGCCTTGTACCCTGGATTAGCTAGAAAGTTCAAGAGATCTAGAGTAGCCTTCTGGCATGAGAGTTCTGAACTGGTAGCCAAAAGTAAATCATCCACATACTGAAGGACCAGAGTGCCTGGACTTGAGAAGTGGTCTAGATCTTGGGCCAGTGCCTGACCAAACAGATGAGGGCTATCCCTAAACCCTTGGGGGAGGAGTGTCCACATAAGTTGGGATGTGTGGTCTGTGGGATCTTCAAAGGCAAAAGGAAACTGAGAGTCAGAGTGCAGGGGAATACAGAAGAAGGCATCCTTGAGGTCCAGAAGAGTGAACCATTCTGCTTCCTCTGGTATTTGAGAGAGCAGGGTATAGGGGTTGGGTACAACTGGAGATAGAGGAATTATTGCCTCATTGATGAGTCTAAGATCTTGCACTAGTCTCCACTGACTAGTGCAGTCACTAGAATTGGGGTGTTGCAGGGACTGCTGCATTTCCTTACTGAGCCTTGAGCTTTTAAATGTTTAACAATATCCAGTAATCCTTTATGAGCTTCAGGCCTTAAGGGATGTTGCCTTTGATAAGGAAAAGTGGTGGGATCTTTTACCCTGATTTGAACTTGGCGGGCATTTTTTGCCTTTCCAAATTGTCCTTCCAATGACCAGACTTCAGGGTTGATTCCCTCTTCAAGTTGGGGACCACAAATGTGTAACTTGTTCCCCATATTAATGTAGACAATAGCTCCAGCTTTGGCTAATATATCCCTCCCTAATAAGGGTGTGGGGCTTTCAGGCATAACAAGAAAGGCATGTGAAAAGAGCAAAGTCTCCCAATTACAACTGAGGAGGTGGGAGAAATACCTGGTTACAGGCTGTCCCAGGATTCCTCCGATGGTAACGGACCTTGAGGACAGTCATCTGGGACAGGAGATTAACACTGAGGCCATGCCAGTCCAGGAGGAAGTCAATTTCCTGGCCTTCAATGGTTAAATGTACCTCGGGCTCAGTGAGGGTGATGACATGAGCTGGCACTTGCCGTGGGCATCCTCAGTCCTGTTGTTGGATCATCTGGTTGGGGGGCTTCTGGCCCAGAGAACCTTTGCCCTCTGGGGCAGTGTGCCTTCCAGTGATTGCCTCAGCATAGTGGACATGGACAAGGGGGCGGCTTGTTTCTCTTTGGACAATGTTTTTTAAGGTGTCCTTGCAAACCACACTGGTAACAAGCCCTGCCGGGTGATTGGCCTACTCTATTTCCTGTCCTCTCTGAACCACCAATGTTTGTTCATCTGAGGGCCATGACTAAGACTGCGGCCTTTGTCTGATCTCACTTTTCCTTTTGGGCCTGTTCCTCTTGGTCCCTATTGTAGAACACTGAGGTTGCCAGATTTAATAATGCCTCCAGATTTTGTTCAGGGCCCAGGGCTCGCTTTTGGAGCTTTCGTCTGATATCTGTGGCTGATTGGGTAATAGACTTATCTTTTAGGATCAATTGATCCTCTAGTGAGTTGGGTGACAGGGGAGTATATTTTCTTAAGGCCTCCCGTAGCCACTCAAGGAAAGCAGAAGGATTTTCTTCCTTTCCCTGAATTATGGTGGATATCATTGAATAATTCATGGGCCTTCTCCTAATTCTCCTTAGTCTTTCTAGAACATAGGCCAACAGATGTTTATGACTCCAGTCCCCATGATCTGAGTCAAGTTCCCAGTGGGGATCCATACTGGGGACGGCTTGCTGACTGGTAGGGAATTTGTCCCTTTCTTCAGCTGTCATTCTATCATGTACTTGACTAAGCTACCGGGTATCTCCAAACTGTCAGGCTGCAGCTAAAGCTGCATTCTTTTCATTAAAGGCCAGAGTTTGATCTAACAATAGCATGCTATCTCTCCAGGTGAGATAGAAGGTCTGCCCTACACCCTGTAGGACATCTATGTACCTATCAGGGTCATCTGGAAACTTCCCCAGGTCTGCCTTGATCTGCTTTAAATCAGAGAGGGAGAAGGGGACATGTACCTGGGTTGGGCCAAATTCCCCTCCCCCTACAGCTTGAAGGGGACATAACCGATAGCCTGGGGGTTTTTGTGGTCCCTTGGAGATTTCTTTGCTTATTTCCTTCTGGGGGAGATTAGAGGAGGCTTATCATTAATAGGAAGGGGAGCTATAGGGAGGCTAGGATATGGAGGTAAGCTGAGAGGTCCTCCTGTGGGATGAGAATTGCAAGCTTTGCGTAGTAGTGGATTATCCTTCAATGAAAAGAAAGCTTGGACATAAGGTATTTCACTCCATTTGACTTCCCTTTTACAGAAAAGGTCAAGCTGCATGATAGTATTGTAATTTATACTTCCCTCAGGTGGCCATTTTTCCCCATCAGAGAGAGAATACTGGGGCCAGGCCATAGTGCAGAAAAAAATGAGCCACCTCTTTTTCAGGGTTTGCACGTCAAATTGGTCCCAATGGCTTAGGATGCATTTCAAGGGTGAGCCTGTTGATGCCTGAGTGCTTCCAATCTGAAAGACAAAACTGCCTGTGGTTTTGGTTTGTTTGTTTCTCCCCCTTCCCAAGAACCCACAACAGTCCCTGGACCCTGCTGATTGGAATAGATGTGCTCACCAACGCAGCAGCAGAAACACTAGTTTTCCTCCTAGACCAAAAGGAGGACCGAGAAAGGTTGGATTTAGTGGCCCTTACCAACGCATTCTCGAAAACCTGTTAGAATCCTGAGCATTCTCCTGTTAGTATTGGCATCTTACCACTGTCCTATAAAGATAAAGATGTTATGCCCCAAAAATGGAGTGGAGGGCCATACACTGAGGGAGGGAAGGGATCTCCAGAGTTGAAAGAGTGATGCCTTTTGTCCTCACTTATATGATTAGGAAAGATACCATTTCTGAAGTTCCCCATATCCTAGCTTCAGGAATAACTTTTGTTAGGCCTGCTAGTCTGAGGAGGGATCCTAAAATTCCAGATAGTCCCCCCACCGCTGATGGGGCTTTGGACAAAAATTATATCTTTCTGATTGGTGAGCCTGGGTGCGTAAAGAAGGGACTAGAGTCCTGGAATTTATACTAGAAATCATTCTTATAGGAGAAACTAGAAAAGCACCAGAGACAGGGAGTGGTTTTTAGAAGGACTAGCCTCAGAGAAGAAAGGTGAGAGGAAGTTTGTCTGACAGGCATTAGGACCCAGGAGGCAAGGGTCAGGATAGATAGGATAGATGGGCGAGTCTCGCTTGAGTGACTTTGAGAGTTCCACTCATGGCTGCAGGGTCAACCAACTTGTTTTTGGGACCCTGGAGCTGAATGGCTTTCCTCTCTGTTGACCCTCAGCTCAGCCCAGAAGTACAGGAAAGGCAGAAGCTGGTTCCAGGCAAACCAATGCTCCCAACTCCGAAGAGTTGGGAGTTGTTAGAGTGCCCTTTCCCAGAATGCCTGACACCCATGTCTTTAGTCCAGCGGCCGTGTTAGTCACTTTTAACTGGCCAACAGGTGCCCGGTATTTAGCCCCTGAATTCTAAGGAAAAACAGGACAGAATAGCAAGTGAAAGGGATCCAGTGGTACTCACCACTTGGTGATTGTCCCTTCGTGGTCATCAAAATGTGTCTAGAATTGGTTCCTTCTGGTGGGTTCTTGGTCTTGCTGACTACAAGAATGAAGTTGCAGACCCTCACGGTGAGTGTTATGGTTCTTAAAGATGGTGTGTCCAGAGTTTGTTCCTTCAGATGTTCAGATGTGTCCAGAGTTTCTTCCTTCTGGTGGTTTTGTGGTCTTGCTGACTTCAGGAGTGAAGCCATAGACCTTTGCAGTGAGTGTTACACCTCTTAAAGGTGGTGCGTGTGGAGTTGTTTGTTCCTCTCAGTGGGTTCGTGGTCTCGCTGACTTCAGGAATGAAGCCACAGACCCTTGTGGTGAGTGTTATAGCTCATAAAGATAGTGTGGACCCAAAGAGTGAGCAGCAGGAAGATTTATTGTGAAGAGTGAAAGAACAAAGCTTCCAGAGTGGAAGGAGACCCGAGCAGGAGGCCAGTTTTATTTCCTTATTTGGCCCCACCCACGTCCTACTGATTGGTCCGTTTTATAGAGTGCTGATTGGTGCGTTTTTACAGAGTGCTGATTGGTGCATTTAGAAACCTTTAGCTAGGCAGAAAAGTTTTCCAAGTCCCCACTCAACCCAGCAAGTCCAACTGGCTTCACCTCTCACCTCCTCACTGTGTGGGGCCTCCCTCTGGGAATTTCAACAACTCTAGCCAGGGTTTTACAAGCAGACTCTGATCTCTCTCTGGGGTGGAGCCACCAGTGGGAGGGGTGGCCACCCACTGCCTGCTGGCTCTGGAAAGTCTGGGTGGCCTGGACGTGGGGGATTCCCCCAACTGCAGCATACTCACTCTGCCAAGGCTCAGCCTGACACCTCTTTAAGCAGGACTCTGATCCCATTCCTTCTGATTGGGTGAGACCTCGAATAGGGATTTCCAGACACCTCCTACAGAAGAGTTCTGACTGGCATCAAGTTGGTGCCCCCCTGGGATGGAACTCTCAGAGGAAGGAGCAGGCTGCCATATTTGCTGTTTTGCGGTGTATGGGGGTGGGGGATAAAATGGGACTTGCATTTCTTACTAATATATTTTTGACTTGTTTGAAGTTTCATAAGTGAGAATGTAATACTCATGCAGTCATTCAAAATAGAAAAAGACAAATTATATTTTCTCCACTGCATTTACTTTCTGCCTGTAGCTTTTTAACAACCTTTTGTTTTTATTTTATAAAAATTATTTATGTTTCAGTTGGACAATGTGACATACATTGTGAAATTGTTACTACAGTCAAGTTAATCGAAATATCCATCACTTCAGTTACCTTTTCTATGTGTGTGTGATGAGAATATTCAAGATCTAAAAGTTTTAGTTATGTAGCATGAATAAGTTCTAGAGATGTCATGTATGATGACTGTAGTGAATAATACTGTACTATATGCTTATGGATTGATAAGTGTTAATGCCTGTCTCACAGTACCAAAACGTGGAGCATAAAAGCCAGAGGCAGATGACTTTTTCTCCGTCTGCTGCAACTGCTCTTGCCTACCAGGGTCCGTCCTGGGTTTCTTATGCTCAAGTCCAGAACTTGTGGTTCTAGCACTCTGTGAAGACTCTTCTCATTGCAATTTTGAACTCAGTTTCCCATTCTCTCTAAGATTTTGTTGAGATAAAGCAATTCTTTCATTGTAGTGTCTATGCTTTTATTTGCCATATAATATAATTATCAATCTTTTAAAATTGACCTGTCGTCATCATAGAATCTCCTTACAGAGAAAGAAACTGGGTCTCAGCGAGCTTGACTGACAAATGCATATGACCCTATACGGCCTGTGTGATCTTGGAGCCTCTGTTTTCTCATCTATGAAATGAATAATTTGTAATTAGTGATGCACATGATCTTTTGCAACTTTATCCATTCATTGTACTTAATCATAGATAAAAATCTATTACTTTCAATGGCATACATACCCTAGATATAGGTAGATATGTTTTATTGTTTATTTTTTGCCACGTGTTATTAGTCACATACCAATTACCATCACAGCTTATGCTGGGTTATGGGAACAGAAAGACCCAATTAAGCAAACTTCTGAAGCCTCAAGACAGAAATTAATATTTTCCCAGAGAAAGCATGAATAAACACACACACATGCACACACATATGCACTAAGTTGCTTAATAGACCAATCCAAAATGCTTTGTATTTGATTGTATTATAAAATAATTTCATATTAACATTTAATGATTTCTTAATATATAATTACAAAAACATGTTTACATATAAAAGACCAATACGATTGGTAAAACCTAATTTATGTAACCTTGAGCATCATGTTCGTCTTACTTCACAAATTAGAATATATTTCTTATGGATTTTGTAGAGCAAAATCAATGATTATATTCTCAAATGATAAACTATGCATTAGCTGAATGAACATCTTAGATACAGAATGTTGACAAGCTAAATATATGAGAATGAAGGAAGGAATATACCAAGAAAAGGAAAGAAAGACAAAAGCTAATGAATATTGTAGGCTACTGGCCTGTAAAGAAGTATTTTTCCCATTAACATTATTATCTTCTTTGAAATACAAGATTTCTACTAGAAAAGATTTTTTAGGACAGATCCCTAAGTTTCAAATCCAGGTTTCTACCATGGAGCTTAAAAATTTGACCCAGCAATCTCATTACTGGGTATACACCCAAAGGATTATAAATCATTCTACTGTAAAGACACATGCACACATATGTTTATTGCAGTACTATTCACAATAGCAAAGATTTGGAACCAACCCAAATGCCCATCAATAACAGACTGGATAAAGAAAATGTGGCACATATACACCATGGAATACTATACAGCCATAAAAAGGATGAGTTCATGTCCTTTGCAGGGACATGGATGAGGCTGGAAGCATCACTATTAGCAGACTAACACAGGAACAGAAAACCAAACACTGCATGTTCTCACTGAACATGCAGTTGAGCAATGAGAGCACATGGACACAGGGAGGGGAATATCACACACCAGGGCCTGTCAGGGGGTGGGGGGCTAGGGGAGAAATAGCATTAGGAGAAATACCTAATGTAGATGATGGGTTGATGGGTGCAGCAAACCACCATGGCATGTGTATACCTATGTAACAAACCTGCACATTCTACACATGTATCCCAGATCTTAAAATATAATTTTTAAAAAATGACTATCCAGTTTTGATTTATTTGGAAGTTCTTTAACAGATCAGGTCATACTAAATATGCTGTGACTTCACCAGTTTGGGAATGAAGCCATCAAAGACAGTACCTTTTTTATTTCTATCAGGCTGATAAACATTTATATTATTTAGCCATTTAAGTTATTCACAAATTTAATACAATTCCAAATATAAGATTGAGTGTGTGCATGTATATTTTTGTGTATTAATAAGGACTTAATAATAATTCTCATATTTATGTGAAAAACTAGGAAGAAAAGAATACCTGGAGATTTTTAAGATGAGTGAGGAATGGGAACTTATATTGCCAGATTCTAAAGCCAATTCTAAAGTTAAAATAGTTATACTGGAATTGTAGTAGTTCCAAAGTAGATGGAAAATTTTAAATGAACAGAATTGAAAGCCAAGAAAGAGACCTAATACATAATAAGCATGTTGTGTTAAGTCAGTGGTAAAAGATGAAATCGTTGATTAGTGGGTATGAAAATAGTTAAGATATTTTAAAAGTTATTAAAAATAAGCTTCAGAAGAACTAAAACTGTTAAGAATAAAACATTAATTTAGAGAAACTAGGTAAATGTCTTTATGATGCTAGACTATCAAAGGGCTTTGTAACATGAGATCAAAAGGAAAACCATAACTAAAAGAGAAAAAACGTTTGACTTCTTACAGGATGTAAAAGACTTCTGTATAGCAAAATACAACATAAACATTTAAAAGACAAGTAGCAAACTGAAAAATGTATTTACATCATACACATTATCCTTAATAAAATAATAGTTATTTCTTGTTAGTTAAAACAACCAACAAAGAAACATAACCAACCATGCAGTAGATATTAGGCAAAGGAAAAGAATAGTAAAATCTTAACGAAGAGGTAAAAATAGCTAATAAATATTAAACACTTTTATCTGTTGATTGTTAAAGATAAAAGAAAATGACATAGAAAATGTTTTATTTACTTATTTATATTTTGCATTGTCCTAATAAGTATTAAGATATTTACAGAAATGTTTCAATATAAAAAATAGACATAAAAAGCTGAAAATATTGGCAAATACAAAAGCAAATAAAAAACAGCAGCAGCAGCAACAACAAAATAAACAAGAATAGACAATGAAGTCAGAGAAAAGATTACTATCTGTATTAGTCTGAGTTCTCCAGAGATACAGAACCAATAGGAAACATGTATTTTATTAGAAATATGAAAAGAAAAATATATGTATGACTTTCTATTTGCTCTGAAAAAACGGAAGGTCTATAGTCATACTGAGTGACTTATAGTTAGTAAATTACACAACTGGGCAGTATGATAGTTAATTTTATATGTCAACTTGACTGGACTAGGAGGTTCCCAGATATTTGATTAAAAGTGATTTCTGGGTATGTCTGTGAGAGTGTTTCGAGATGAGGTTAACATTTGGATTGGTAGAATAAGTAAAGCAAATTGTCCTCCCCAGTATGGATAGGTCTCATCCAATCTGTTGAAGGACAGAATAGAATAAAAGGTTGAGTAAGAAAGAATTATTTCTCATGCCTGACTGTCTTTAAACTGGACCATTGGAATTCTCCTGCCTTTGGATTTGAACTGGAACTTACCATCAGCTCACCTGGTTCTCAGGCCTTTGACCTTGGACTGGTACTATACCATTGGCTCTCCAGCATGCCAACTGCAGATCTTGGACTTCTTATAATCATGTGAGCCAATTCCTTATAGTAATCATATATATATACACACATATATACACACACACACATATACACACACACGTATATATAGATATACATGTATATATAGATATACACATGTGTATATGTATATATACACACACACATATATACACACATACATGTGTGTATATGTGTATATATATAATTTTCATATAATGTTTTAAAAATGTAAAAATAACCTAAATTTATAAGAGTCATGTAAGGAAGAAGTCATGTGTGGCCACCTGTTACTGTGTATTGTTACCTTGATCCTTAAAAGTAAGTTCAGGAAATAAAAATGTAAATTCTAGAAGCTTTATGAGTTCATCTGTAACATTTTCTATGAAAATTATTCATAAAACTAAGATATTGATTTCTTAACTTTGGAAGATGCAGTACCTCTTCAACTTATATTTGCCTTCGACTTATATAGTGAAGGCAATGCTGTGTGCACACTTGGTGCTCAAAAATTATTTTAAGCATTAAGCATTTTTTCTTAATGCTTAAAACTTGTTGTTCTTCCATTTACAAACCTGAATTCATTTTAGGATATTGATTGCTCTAGTTTTGACACCATTTAGTGTATATATTAATGTTTATTTTTTGCTTAATGTCTGCATTTGGACAAACTTTGTAAGAAATTGCTTCTGGAAAAAAGTGCAAGAAGTTAAATGTGTGGTTTTATAACTGTGAAATGATGATTAATCTTAGTAATTTAAAATTAAGCTCCTCCATTCCTGACACAACTGGTGTTACTCCTCCCTCTGCCTCCTCATGATGATCCAGAGATATTTAATGCCTTGAGTTGTGTTTGAATCTTTCTGTCACCCTCCTTGTCTTAAAGAATGAATCAGTTTAGATGTATGGGTCACAGAATAGAGATAGGACTGTCAGGGACTTTGTGTGCGGAGTTGTTAATTTAGGGAATCCACTTTGTACCTAAGTATTAGGAGCACTGACAATGACTTCGTCCATGAAATCACTGTTAGAAAGCATTTGGGGCCCTGAATTACCAGGTCAATTATTCACATATGTTTTTCTTAATGATTGAGCCACATTTACATTATTATGAGCCATTATTATTTTGTGTCAGTCGTCTTAGTCCAGGAAACAGCTGTAGTATACATAAATATCCTAGGCTGATCCAAAACTTGACTGGGTTTTTAGAGCATGGGTAAAAGAGTAACCACCATAGGCAATATTAAAAATTATGTTAGTGTTTTAACAATATACAGGATCTGATTTCCCCAAACTTACCTTTAACATATTTGCTTTTTTGATAGCTAGCTATTCTCTCAGTCATCTGAGCCTTCTTTTGGAAATCTTTTACTCTTGCTTTGTTAAAGATGGCCCTAGGCTGAGTCCTGATTACTTTTTGTAATTCCACAAGTAACAGCACATTAGTCAACCTGTGCTGGTAAACTCACTATCTGGGGGAACAAAAGGCCTGATTTGTAGAGTTTGCTGATTTCTGTGATGTAAATATTTCCCACCATGGCCAATTTCAGCTACAAACAGTGTATCAATCAGTTTACAATTTCCAGAATAAAAATCAGCTCTGTGTAAGCAAATACTAGCTTGAGCACAACGCTGTGTGTGTGTGTGTGTGTGTGTGTGTGTGTAAATGACAATCCATTTGGAAAAAGAGTTGAATCTATTTAGGATTCCAAGAGCTGAAAAGAAAAGATAAAGAGTGGCTCAGAATTACCCAGGGACTTGTTGCAAATTTACTTGCAGATTGTTAAAATTTATCCCTAATAATTACTCAGATCTTTTATGGAAAACTTAAAAGCTTTCCCATGAAGTCTTGGCTGTGAAAATTCCATTTACATCCTTTTGGCCTCTGGAATACCTCTGCATTTAAATGTATCACTGGCTGCTTCTAACTTTTCTTATATAAGAGTGTCTGTAAATAGTGTCTTGATGCAAGGTCAGCTTAAATGATGGGTGACTTGAGATAAATATCTTTCATAGCTCTTGCTGCAAATGAGGTGGGAGAAGAGAGGATAGAATTTTTTTTTTTCATTTTTTTCTTTTTTTCCTTACTGCTTGAGGGTTGTTCTGTGCTTGGATAACAGAGGTTAGTGTAATGGATAGGAAGCCAGGTTATTAACTATCATTGAGCATTCATGAATATTGAAAAGCTGAGGTGAGGGTGTAAGGATGGGTACAAAGAGACAGAATTTTGCACTCAGGGAAATTATAATATTGTTGGTCTGCAAGATAGATACACATGTCTCTGGTTGCTAATTGGTAGTTGAAGTTTCCAGCATTAGGGCTAAATGGGATTTGGTAGAAATAAGGTTAGAACAAATGTTGACTGGTGTCAATTCTTAACCTCCATGAACCAATAGGGGCATTTTAAATTTATGTATCAGACTGGCTTGAAGCGTTAGAGATAGAGTAGACCCCAGTAAATACTTTCATTTACTGACATTGGTCACTTTTCAGTAATAGCCAAGAACAGTGACTAACACTTAATGAGTACTTACTGTGTCAGGCACGCTGTTATTTTATATAATTCTCACAACAGCTCCATGAAAGAGATGTATTAGTATTGTTTTATAATTAGGAAAATGAGGGCTTAAAGAAGTTGAATGTTTGATTCAACTTAAAACTATGTATTTCTAAATCTATTTGTCAATGTATAAATTTATGTGTATTTTATTTGCAAGTTATGGAAAGAAAGTGGTAAGGAAATTAACAATATTTAGCAGATGTGTGTCCTAAGTTTAGAATGGCATGATTTAAGCTGCCTGCCAGATTTTATGTGCATGAGGGGTTCCTTCATTAGTTTGAGGTACTGGCTGGTGGTCAGGTCCACAGCATGTGGCATTACCCTCATCATAATGCACAGTGATTGCTTGGCCAGCAGTCACAAAATCCTTTTCAGTTACTATGTATACCCTTCAAGTATCCTGAGATTATGCCTTATGGAGTCCTGTGTCCATCTCAAGTAAAAATCGTGACTAAAAAATACAATGTGAGCCAGAAGGCCCACAGAAAAAGAAATAGAAAAAGGCTGACACCAATGGAGTAAAAATCTAGGCTCTCAGATGCATTAAAAAAGGTGAATTAATGAGCATTATGGGTTTTATCTTTCACCTTGGTGTGCAATACTTTGTATGAGGTAATTTCCAATGGCTTCATGCCTTATGTCTATTGTAGATCTATTGAACAGTCTTAGGAACTCTGTTTCTGTTCATGAATAAACATTTTTAATATGTTCACATATTTACATAAAATGTTTATTTACAGTTCATATTGATGTGATACAGAAAAAAAAGGGGAGCATAAACTGTTGTTTTTTTAACCTATCAAAATATATCTCCTTTTTTATTATGTCAAATTTAAGTTTCAGTGTTTTTGAATCACTTGCCACTTTCCAAGAACCTAACCAACATGTACATTGAGAGATATTAACATATATGTCACTGAGTTGTTTTTAAAGAATCAAAGCCTCACAAAAAGAAAAAAGAAACATACAAAATAGGAGGTAATCCCACTCAGAATCAGGAGAATCTAGGGCAACAATTAAAATGTAGTTAGATAATTCTTATTACTCTTGGAAAGAAGTGTTCTGATTTTTAAGAAAAGGTGACATTTTCTCAGTGAATTCATATCACAACTGACCTTATAAAAGGAACATTGAACAACATAGTATTTTTATCTGTAGCTTTACATCAAACAGATAGGTGGTTTTCAAATGAGTTTTTGTTTTTTTTTTTTTAAATGTCTACCCTCATTAACAATCCCAGGACATAAATAAGTGAAGGTAATTCTGTTGGAAGTAGGTTGACCTAATGAGCATAAAAATGATAAAGTATTTGGAAATGCTGAAAATTCTGTGAGGTGGTGAACAATGAATTGTGGTGGGCAGTTAATGAAAACTTCATAGAGGAGAAGGCATGAAAATACCGATGATAGTGATGGTGGTGACTATGGTTATGCTGGTTACTAAATGTGAGCCAACAAAAAGCCTATGAAATAGATGCTATTACTGTCTGCAGCTGATTCAGAGAAGATGAATAGTTTGACAACAGTCACAAAGCTAATAAAAAGTGAAACTGAGGTTTAGACTCGCATGTATCCCATTTCAAAGATTACAATCTAATTCTAAAAATAAGACATATATTTGAAATAAATGGGTAACAATAGCAGACAATACATAGGAACAAATGAGGGCTCTGAACCATGAGTATAAGAGAAGATCTAAAGGAGATAGAGTTTCTGCTGTTGAGGTTAGGCCAGGCTTCCTGGAGAGACAGCAAAGTAGTGTGCCTCCTATTCTCTACTCAGTCACAACCTCACATTGTGTGAGCTTTCCACAATTGTATGACCAATCTGAAGACCTCAGGGAATGCTCTCAACCAGCTCACAAGGGGAAAGAGGCATATTTCTTTATAAATAAATTGTCTGCCATGTTGGGTCAAATGTTTCCACTCGCTTATATGAAAACAAAACTCATCTCTATTAAGAGCAAGTTATATTTTGCATTCTGTGATTTCCTACACAATCCTCTTCTCAAGAAAGATTAGGTTATATTGAATCATCTCTAGTCTGAGGTACTATAGTGCACACTCACCGGAATGGATCATTTATTTTAGGAGCGGGAATGTAGAAACCAAAGGTCATAGGTATTTGGCTTCGTTTATTTTCTGGACTTAAAATCTATTAATGACATATTCTAAATTCAAACAACTGCAGGGAAGAAATGCTTTCCACTTTCAGATTTTTAAAATGTGTTTTAGTAGATTATCTCATTTTCTGTTGTGGGAATAACATGTGTTTTGGAGTTGTAATTATGTATAATTTTGTCAATTTCCATGTTTTATGCAGTATTGTGCCCTAAATATCTAATACAAGTGTAATATGAATGATTAATTCATTAATGTTTCATACTAGCACAAGACAGCACTTTGCCAACATGTTTGCCATGACAGTAGGTGAACCTTTATTGCAGATTTTAACTGGGGTCACAAACTATACCCTGCAGGCCTGATTGGGTCCACTGTCTGATTTTTATAAAGTTTCCCAAGTTTTATTGGAACACAGCCATGCTTATTCCATCACATATTTTCTGTGGCTGCTTTCACAGAATAATGGCAGATTTGAGTAGACCATATGGTCCACAAAGCCTAAAATATTTACTATCTGGTCCTCTACAGCAAAAGTTTGCCAAGCCCTAGATTATAACATCGTGACTCAGGAAATGCTGTATTTTAATCTTTCTTTGCCTATTCCCAAACCCAGAAAGGACTTGAAGTTTTCATAAGTAGAGCTGATAAAACTCTAGCAGTTGGTGCAAAATGATGAGAAAAGCACAGCCAGTGAAGACAGAAAGGCTTGTCTTGAGTCTTGGTTTAACTCTTCTTTACCTGTGCTGCCTTACGCAAACTATTCATTCTTGCTATACCTCAGCTTTCTTATTGGTGACACACGCATATATATGTCACCGATATATATGTATGAATATATATGTCACCATATATATAAATATATATATTCACAGATTATTTTCAATAACATATTTAAAGTCAATACTATTATTTTTGTAGCTAAAACATTTCTTATTTCTATTCTAACACATAATAGCTTATTTTAGAGTTGCCTTGGTTCAGATTAGTGATTTATTTTTCAATCATGTTTTGGTAACATCTTAAGTAATGTTTGGGAATCTCAAAGCTGGTTGTATAGTTTACTAAGTGATTATAATTCAATTTTATAGTATCCTATGTTACTATATGGTCAGTTAAAGAAAATATTTCCAAGAACACATTGAAAACAATAAAAATTTGTGGAAGGCATTATGTTAGACCCTGAGCATATAAAGATAAGTAAGACTTTGTTGTAAAGAAGTTTTAAACTGGGAGGCAGAAGCTGGAACAGGGACACATGATTAACACACAAGGAATTGGACAGCGGTACGAGGAAGACACTAATGAAATTCTTAGAGTAGAATGTACTCACAATGTGCTAGGTATCAGATGTAATATGAAAAATCAAATGAAGACTTTATAGAAGTAAAGAAATTTGAGATGAGCTAAGAGAAGGGAAAGCGGAACATTCCATGGAAAGGGGATACTAGGGAAGAAACCAAGAAATAGGGAAGCATAGGGGTGTTCTGATAACAGGGAGGAGTGTTTTGACTGTGGTATACATACATGTGTAATACTAGTGGGAGGCACTATCAGAAGAGAACACTAGGGCCAATGCACTTGAGGGCCGTTAAGCCAGAACATATTGCAATTATCAGTGTGAGTTCCAATAAAGGCTTAAATTGTGTGATGACACTGTAAATGAGAAAAATCGTTTTAAGAGTTGATGCAGCTTTTTCTGAGTGCTTACAGATGCCTGTATATTCTCACTTTCATCTGGTCCTCATAACCTTCTTGCAGTAAGTAGTAAATTATAATTCTATAATTTAGAATTATGAGGAAAAACTGGCTTAAGAGGAGAAGAGGATATATTTGACTTAGATCTTGTGGCATTTGAAGGTGTGATGAGTGATCCAGTGGACCGCGCTTACAAGAAAGTTGGAAATATAGCTGCGGGGTCAGATGGCTCATGCAGAAACCTTTCTCCTTCTCTACAAGACTAGTAAGCTTTATTGGCGTCCCTGTGCTGCCCCTTCTCTTCCCATGTCCTTCTGGGCTGTTTCAATTGCTTGATTGTCCTCCCACTGACTGAGGGGCCACAGAGCTTTAGAAAAAAGAGAAATAAGGAACAGAATGGTAATTACACCTTCTAGGGCCATGAGCTTCTATCTTCATCTCCCTTTTGGAGTTCGGGGAGAGTGTCTTGGATTTTATGTGAACCCAACTGTACTTTCCTTGGACAGCCTTGGACTTGGGATTGATGGGCAGGAGTCAAGTTGTGAATCCTGCTGTCTTGATGTTATCAGAGGTTTGTTACCTTTTTCATTTCAAGACATACTAGAAGAACCTGGGGGTACCTGTGAAAATACCTGGAAGTAGAATTTAAACACTAGATATATGGTAAGTAAATATAGGCAATTTTTCTGAAAATAAATGAATTGATCACACAGTGGAAAGCTTCCTGATTTATTCTACAATGTAAGGGTGGACGCCTAGTAGCTTAGCAGTCCTCTGAATATTTTGCTGGGCAAATCTTCTTGGACAAAGTATTTATTCTACGGAGAACAACATTAGGTCAAGAGCTGAGAGATTTAGGTTTTTTTCTAACCTGGCTCTGAGGCAAACTAGATGAGTAATTATTCATAAGTTCATTTTCTGTAAAATGTGACCAAGTACCCTGAGTTGTTTTAAAAAAAAAAAAAAGCAAATGTTATAATAAACACTAAAGTACACTCTGAAGAAGCTCTACAAAGGAGGAGCTCGTCTTCCCTTTGTTTTGACATCTCCTTACATTCTTTTACTCTCCTAATCCCTTTCATTTCTGTTACCCTTTTTCGGTCTCTCAAACTCTGCCAGTTCTTCCAATCATGAGCCAAGAAGTAAACTTAGCAAAATGTATTCTTCTATCATCACTGCCTCTCAACTGCCTGAAAGGGTCAAAAGTGATATGACAACAATGTGCTTTTGAACCTGCAAAATTCTTTAAATAAAAGGCAGAATCCTAATATAATCCTACAGCATTAACATAGGAGAAAATTACTATAATTATGCAAATTAAAATAAGTCAACAAGTTTCAGAACACAATGCACGATAAGTAATGTTTTTAAAAATAACAGTAACTGAGCCTGGTCATTTGCACTTAATAATAGGCTCAGGAGGGAGCCTAGTGTCTGAGAAGAAACAGCTGTGGTAATAGATATATTGTGACTTTGATAGGTTCTCTCTAGTAGTTTTATTTCTGTATTTGCTTCAGATTATAGAAGGCTCCCAGAGTGCCCTGCTATTGAGATTCGCATCATTCCCAGGGCTTTAATTAAGTCATTGGATTTGACAGAAGTTGAATTGAGGAGGCCTACTGCTATGTCAGTTCATGCCAGGGTGATATTATCAGGACCCTGGCAACTATGTGCTCAGGCTTTAACTTATGTATGGAGCTGTCTCACTGTGAAATATGAGGCACACATGCCTCCATGTGATTTTAAAAGGCATTGAATGTGGTCTGTTATGGCAGTAAGGTCTTCAAAGAATCCAGAAGACAGGATGATACAAAGTGGTATTTTGGCATCATGGAGCAATGAGCTTTGAAATCAGAAATACGCAGGCTTAAATCTCATACCTACCATTTATTAGTGGGGTCATCTCAGGAAGTGATCTAAATTTTCAGAGCCATGAATTTCTCTTTTCAAAAATGAGAATAATCCCAGCTATCATGGGAGTAATGTGAAAGTTAAATGTTAAAAGGTGAATAAACCCTGAGCCTAGCAGGTATGTGGTAGGAGTTTAATAAATATTATTTCCTTTTTATTCACCATAGGAGTGTCCTTCCATTTCTTTCCACCTGTGAATCTTTGAGATATAGTTATTTCTTGGTTTTAGAACAGATTTGGGCCTGAGAGTCCAAGGTGGCTAGGGTTGTAACCACTTTCATTTAATTTTGGAAATAAATAAAATGCCATTTGCAGCATGTTGGTGTTGTGGCTACCCTCTCATGGTTCCATCCATCCTGCATATACCTCGCTGAATAACAGGTGTCAATGTTTTATCCCAGCAAAACTGGAAGCAGCTGCAGCAACATGCTAGCGGAATGGCAAATGTTCATCATGTATAGTGATTTATGGTTTTTGTCTCTCTTTAGGAAGCCTCTTGTTGTAAACCAGCTCCCATTTCCGGAGAAACAGGAAACACACCCATTTCACAATGAGTAATAGAACTTACTTTAGTCCAAACCAAATCTAAGACTAAAGTTTGGGTATACAGAAAGTGTGTGATTTAGCACATGTTGTTCACAGCACAAGCACTTTAAGATCAAAAGTTTCCTTTCTGGCCGGGCGCAGTGGCTCACGCCTGTAATCCCAGCACTTTGGGAGGCCGAGGCGGGCGGATCACAAGGTCAGGAGATCGAGACCATCCTGGCTAACTCGGTGAAACCCCGTCTCTACTAAAAATACAAAAAATTAGCCGGGCGTGGTGGCAGGCACCTGTAGTCCCAGCTACTCAGGAGGCTGAGGCAGGAGAATGGCATGAACCTGGGAGGTGGAGCTTGCAGTGAGCCAAGATTGCGCCACTGCACTCCAGCCTGGGCGACAGAGCGAGACTCCATCTCTTAAAAAAAAAAAAGTTTCCTTTCTTTCATATTGGTTACTTTTTTCTATGCAAGCACAGGACTTTTCCATGGGTTTCATTATTGTTCAAGGAAAAAAATTTACATGCTGGATCAATGAAAACTTTTGTCTGCTAACGAGAAAAATAGGAAAGGAGTGAGTAGGTCAGGCCTAGTTGGGCCATACACTCTCTACAAAGCCAGTTGCTCCCTTTCAGCCCCTAAGAAGAGTGTCCAGCCTTGTTGAACATTAAGCTTCTTCCTAGTATTTATTCATCTAGAAAGAGGTACATTATCCTGACAGTCCTGGCCAAAATTGGGATATAGAGCCAGTCCTGGCCAAAAGTGGGATATAGAAAAGCTTGATCCTCTCAGGGTATTTTTCTCACATTGTGGCTTTCCTTCCTTTTTCCTGGCTACCCAGTCATGGAATTCTCTCCTTAGCGGGACCCAGACTCATATTTTTCCTCTTTCCTCTATCTTGCTCCTCTTATAAAAGTTTGATATCTTTCATCATCAATGTTAATGACTGCCACACTTCTTCTAGAGACATTCATATATGAACAGAGATAATTCTCTGAACATATTTCCTAAAGTTGGATCTTAAGTAACAAATATATGTGAATAAAATGTTTTCAGGCAGGGACCCAGTCTTTCTGCATTATTCAAATTATATCACATGAGATAATAAGATGCCACAGAAAAATGGGGACAGGAGCTAGTTCTTTTACGAACTTGCACTTAAGTTGCATCACTTTAAACTATGATGTATGTTCAGTTAAAAGATCATTAAAGTAGATCCTGAAGTGCATGATGTATTAGGTTGTGGTAGAACAACACTCCCACTGAGAGCAACAGAAAAATGGAAGAAAATGTAAAAAGGATGTATTTGAAGAATTTGGTGAACAGTTGAGGTAACTTAGGGGCCAAGTTACTAGGAAAGAAGGTAATTACTGAGAGATGAGTTGATATTTTGTGAGCTGCTTTCCTTCAAGAGATATTTATCATTCTTGGCCAGTGGAGAGAGTCTAAAAATCCTAGAGGAGGTTGCAGCTAAGAGGCAGAGAAGCCAGCAGAACTTCTGATAAATTCACACTGCAAAAACAACAACAATTGAAGCCCAGGGTTGTGAAGGCTCCTAGGACTTGAGGGACCAAGATGCCAGAGAGAGGGGAGATGCTGGAGGGACCAAGATGCTAGAGATCCCTAACCTTTACAGATCTTCCCTTGAGTTTTTGTGGAATTCTTAAGTTGGGCAGAGCAGGAAGTTAAGAAGCAAACCAGAAAGTCATACTCTGACAAGCAGAGTGGGGCATCTTTGGGCAGTCTCATGGAGATAAAGAGACAAAGAATTGGAGTCATGACCTGTTAAGCAGAAAGAGCTTACCAGTCTCGCAGTAAGGACCCCTGGAGGGTTCACATTGGAAGGGTGAACCAGAGTTGGATGAAAGTTTACGAAAGTGTAACCCAGCCATGATCTACTTAAGTCTCTACTGGATTGTGGTGATCTGCCCCCACCTCCTAATGGGAATCTCAAAATGCATACAATCTTTATAGAAAAAAATTTACCAGTTGCTTTTGATTTTTAGTAAAACCAGAACGTTTGGCTTAAATGGTAAGAGAAACTATTTTTATTGGGCATAAAGATGAATCTATATTTCCAGGGTCTTAAAGCTTAACCTACACCCTTCAAGAGCCTTTTAGTGTTGGGAATGATGATGCTGGTCTGAGCTGGTCTGAAGGCAGTAGGATAAACTTGTTCATCTTTAAGTGTCTAGAGTTTCATGATTTAATATAAATTATTACCTATATCTAGGTAACAATATTCTCTCCTCCCAACCCTATTCTCAGTGCAATGTGAAAAGACATTTTAGATGTGGAATCTAGAGATCACAAAAATTAACATCAACTTATTTGTGTTTCAGTTTCTCCTTCTGTGCTTCAGGTCTCACTCTCACCACAGGTAGGGGATAACTGCAAAACATATGAGGTAAGACAGAGAGGACTTTATGATACTTGGAAAAGGCCAGGAACTTAGTAAAGATCAAGAATTCTTATCATTGTATTAGAGAGTAGAGCAAATTCTGACCTGTTTTGCACACAACTTATACACCACAGTGAATAGGCAAGGATCTCATTTGGGTGACTGAGCAAGAGATTTAATGTGTACCAAAAAGAAAAAAGGGCTGTAATTGTGGCCATTTGGTTAACTATATAAAACTAGAAACCTACCACTTAAGAGATACGGTCTAAGTAGAGCAGTGATACCTATGCGCATCACATAGATGCAAAATCTGGATGGAACAATTGTGTAGCTTATCTAGGCAATAAGATTATCCGGATCTTGTATTTTTAACACATATGTGATAGTAATTTCTGAAATAAAATTAAAACTCCATTTTCAGTTAAAAATATTTAATGTACAATGTAGAAATCAGCTCTAAGCAAGACATTGGCTGTGGAATTTTCTTGAGAAGTCCAGAATTCAATGCGTGAATCTGCAGTGTAATAATCATCCCATAATTCTTCAGGGGCAGTTCAGTCTGGGACAGGTTTATATATCTGTATATTGTCCAGGCACATGAGTAGGTTCCTTCCAAATAATAAAATTTAAAGATGAGATAAACCATTGTGCATTAGCATGAGACACTTTAACTGGAATTAAGGTGTAAGCTCCTCCCACCCACTCATTCACTACTGTGAAGAGAATGTTGCAATAAGAACAAAAAATCATGGGGCATAAAATAACACTCTACCCAGGCCTCAAGATATACTGTTTGTTCCAAATTCTTTTAATTTAGTCCCCGCACATTATGTAAATGATGTAAGCAAGTGTTAATGATATTTTTAATAGAATTGATTCAGAAGGATTATAAGCCAAATACTTTAGAAATGAGTCATGGCAATTTAATAGGTTCAGGTACTGGTCATTTATTTTCCAGAACTGTGTTGCTCATTCCAGTGGGAATAGCATCAGAGAATAACAGTCTATAAATCCTTTTATTTATTATCTTCCTCCTCCTAACTGTTTTCTTCTGTGTGTGTGTATGTTGTGAAGAGTAAAAATTGTGACCTTGGAAATGAGCTCTTCTTGATGACAGTCTTGTTTGTTTCAATACATGGAGCTCGTGAGAATGGTTTTGGCCATATTATTATCCTGTGTCTGGAATGGTGTCTGGCACAGAGTTGATACTCAGTGACTATTTCCTTATCTTTCATTGACTGACCAAATAAAAACTGGAAAGACTGACTGAATGCCAAGGACTTAGTCAAGGTAGCTAGGGCAAAACAGGGAGCGAAACCAGCTTCCAGATGGCAGGCCAAGAAGACAAGGATGCGAAATCCCAATACCTATAAGATGGCTTAGAGAAATTTTAAAATAGAAAATAGAGTTCCTTATATTCTCCCTGCCAAAGGGCAAAAATTGTCTATATTAAGGGGGATACTGAATGTAGTAATTGGGAGAATTAGGGACCTCACTGAGAGTGAGAGCAAGTGGAATGAAGGAGAGAGAAATATCACCAAATAAAACTGTGATTTGGTTTATAAGGTACTCCCAAGTGAAAATTCAACCTAGACAGGGTTTTCCTGTTATAATTTTTTGAAGTTTCGAATCCCTCTCCATCTAACAGAAAATGGCAAGTACAAAATGAAGAACAAATTTTTCTGCACCATTTGAGGGTAAGTTGCTGATCTCATGTCACATCAACTCTGAATACTTCAGCGTGTATTTCCTACCATCATGACATTCCCCCACATAACCACAACACAATCATCAAAATCAGGAAATTGACATTGATACATAACTACTGTATAATTCTCAGACCCTATTTAAGTCTTACAATTTTCTCAGTAATGTCTCTTTAGAGCAAAATTATCTTGTTCAGAATCATGTCTTTCATTTTGTTGTTGCGTTTTTTTTGTATCCTTCAATCTGAAACAGTTACTTCATCTTTTTTTGACTTTCATGAACTCAATACTTTTGAAAATTATAGGCTAGTTATTTTGTAGGTTGTCCCTCTATTTGGGTTGGCCTGATGTTTCCTAATGAATACAGTCAAGTCATGCATCTTTGGCAGAAATATCCCAGAAACAACATTGTGTTCTCACTGTTTCCTATCAGGTGCATACAATTTTTATGTGTCCTGTTACAGATGCTATTACTTTGATTACTTGATAAAATCTTCACCACTGAAATGTTACTCTTTTTCCCCTTTGTAATTTGTAAGAATGGTGGATGGATATTTTGATACTATATAAATATCCTATTCCTCATAAAATTGGTGTCATTCATTTATTCTTTTCCCCATCAAGCTTTCAACTTATTCATTCATTTATTTGTGTCAGTAAGGATTTATGGTTTCCTGGTCAAGTGATTATAATTTGTAATTTTCATTATGTTTGAATTATCCCCAATTTGTCCAGATTTTCTCCTCCAAGCCAGTTTCTGTATCTTTTAGATGTATCACTATTATTTTCTGAGCACTCCTTTGCTTTCTGGTATTAAAAAGGCATTCCAGACTGATTGTACACTTTTTTGCCTTGGTCCCAAAATGAACCATTTCTCCAAGGGTCCTGGCTCCATTTAGTGGTACATGGTACTTAGAAAATAGTTTCTGTGTGCTCATTGCTATTGAGGTGTCACTGTTCCCAGGCCCTCTCGTTTACATTTATTTCTCTATATACATTTATATGTTTATATCTCTATATATCTATTTATTTATATCTCTGCCCCTATCTATATATAAAAAATCATGAGCTCAGGCTGGCCGTGGTGGCTCATGCCTGTAATCCCAGCAGTTTGGGAGGCCAAGGTGGGTAGATCATGATGTCAGGAGATCGAGACCATCCTGGCCAACATGGTGAAACCCCATCTCCACTAAAAATACAAAAATTAGCTGGGCGTGGTGATGCTTGCCTGTAATCCCAGCTACTCGGGAGGCTGAGGAAGGAGAATTGCTTGAATCAGGGAGTTGGAAGTTGCAGTGAGCCCAGATCGTGCCACTGCACTCTAGCCTGGCGACACACTGAGACTCTGTAAAATAAATAAATAAATAAAATAAAACAAAATAAAAAATATTATGAGCTCATACCAACACCTCGACACCCCCAATTTCTCTTCAGCTCTATACAGGGTTAATTCTAGCTTTCTCCCTTTCCATGTTTAGAGTTTCCTTCTTTAATAGTGAGATGCCTGGTTCCCATTATCCTTGAAGTATTTGCTTATTTAACCAATCTTCATCTCTGTAATCAATTTCCAAGTAATACCAACCCCCCAGTCCTCACAAATGTCTCCTCACTCTGCTTGGGCTTTGACACCGTTTTCTGCCACCCCACATGTAGATACACTTCTCTTCCTACCCATCTCTGGTTCATAATTCCAAACCACTGCTGCCACTGGTTTGGGGTGTGGAGGTGGCAGGGCTGGTGGGAGGGCTTCTGACCCCACTCAGGAGTTTACACTATGCTCTGGACCATGTATCCTCCACTCCGGGTGAGGACATTTACCTTACCTAACTCTCACAAATGGTTTTAGAACTGAATTGTCCTAGAAGGGAATGAAAGAAAAGAGAAAATAAAAAGGAAGAAAACTTTTTAAACGTCCTAAAAATAAAAATCTAAGCTTTCTCATTATTGAAACATCTTATCTATTTGATATTTTTGAACCAATATAAATTTAAAAAACATATAGACCCTCTATGTTTCTAGGATTTGAGGGATGAGCATCTATTTTGGGCTTCACTTTGTAGATTTGGGGGCTTGGGTTTTGTTGATCCTTTCTGTGTTTGAGTGAGATCATGGTTTTCAAACTGTTCTCCACAGTCCCACATTCTATGGACATCTCTCAAGGGTACACTGATAAAGTGTGGGGTGTGGGGATATTGCAGAGTCGTAGTGACTTGCCTTTGTTTCTCACCCTGCTCCTACCAGAAAATTCTGTTTCTAACTGTTTTATATATCAGATTTCCACATGAGATTTCAGCCGAAAATAAAAGTTTTCAAATACTTAAAGTGTTTGAAAACCAGAGTTAGATGATCTCTCTGAGAGTGCCAGCTGGGAGTTATAAGAATTAAACTTTGAAATCCCTACTTAAGTACACATTTTTCTTCATAAATATGAGCGATGATAATTTTCTGTCATTTAAAAATGTTTTTAGCATCCCTGTATGATTATATATATAATTATTTTAGATTATTTTCAAAATATGGAAGAATGAAAAACAATTACCTGTCCCCTTATTACAATGCCCCTGACACATCTGACAAAACCACCCTCAAGATATCAAAGTGTTTTCTTCCAGTATTTTTATTGTGCTTTATTATTTTCATAATAATTGTAAGTATAACTTATATATAATTACCCTCTATGATCAGGTTTCTAAATATATGTTTTCTGGGATCTCAATTTAAACAAAGTATGAAGCAGTTTTCATTTATTAATTATTTTTTTCACTAAAATATGAAGCTCCTAGACTGTCCTCATTGAACTGAATTCTGGTGGGAGAAGGGACTGATCTCAAGTGTGGGAAGCATTCAAGATGCAGAGTGCTGTGGGAGCTTGTGATGGGCAGACTTTACTTATTCTGGGGCAGGGGCAGGAGTAGGCAAGAATCAGTGAAGACTTTTTGGTGAAAAAACATTTAAGGGGAGACATAAAGGTCAGTTAGCTGGTGAAAGGTGAGGAGCTGGGAAGGAGAAATGATTTCCAAACACAGATTGCAGACTTTGCAACATCCCTGTGGTAGGAAGTAGCAGGGTGTGGTCAAGGAGCCAAAAGAAATCCAGCATGGTGGAAGCGTGGAAAACTAAGTGGTACAAGATGATATGAGAGAGGTAGTTAGGGTGCAACTCAGCTATTATAAAGATTTGGTCTTTATCTTAAGTGGAATGGGAATCACTAAAAGGATTGAAAACAAGGAAGTCACATGATCAAATTTGAGTTTTGTAAACACATCTCTGGATGTTTTATAAAGAATGAATGTGGGTTGGTGAGAGAGGGTGCATCTCAACTAGACAGGAGGCTACTGACTTATCTATGTGATAGATGCCAATGATATGGACTAGAGTACAGTCATTTGGGTAAGGGGGTAGGGAACAAATGTCTAAGACATAGAAAACTCAGAATTAGGTGACTGATTTAATGTGGGAGTGAGGGCAAGTGGAATGTGCCAACCTCCCCAAAAGGCCTTCACATAGAAGAATCTGCTGCCCAATGTTTACCACTTGCCCCTTGTGGATAGGAGGTTGGGGTCTCTCTGGGATACTGTGGTTGAGGGAATCAGCACATCTCTTTCACCCCTATGGCCACAGTGATTACTACACAGATAGGCTCACCTCTCTTTGGCCCATCACACCCAACAAGTTTCAATTCTGGGACTTTTGTTTACACTATCAAGGAA
The DNA here is from genome assembly GCF_003255815.1 of Theropithecus gelada. Classification (NCBI taxonomy): domain Eukaryota; kingdom Metazoa; phylum Chordata; class Mammalia; order Primates; family Cercopithecidae; genus Theropithecus; species Theropithecus gelada. The sequence goes on along the minus strand of NC_037680.1, from coordinate 26,454,442 downwards.
GTGGACTCATTCTTTTTCATGACTTTCAAGGTTCAGAGGACTTCGGGACTAGAATTGTTGTCCAGACTTGTCACTTTTTGGTTGATACAAAAGGTAACAGATGAAATGAGATAGACTGAAAATATGACATTATTTGAAACCTGAATCAAGCTGTGTCCTTCCTCCACACATTTTATATGTAAAAGTCAAAAATACTGTTTCTTATATGACCACTTTGGGATGAGTTTCCTGTAATTTGCAACTGAAAGTGTCCTCCCTGATATGCAACTGAAATGGAATCCTCCATTTAATGTAAACTCATGTTAACAATTTAATTTTATTATAAGACTTTCTTCCGAAGACATATTTAAACAAAGTTGATATCATATTCCTATTTTGATTTGATACTCTATACTGCTCCCTTTGGGTCTTGGTTTGCATTCTTTCAGAAATAAACCATAAAAACCATAAGACAAGGATATAATTGCAAACAATTTATTTGAAAAGTTGTCCCAAGAAACACCAGCAAGGAATTAAGATAAAGAAGAGGAGGAGGTCAATAAAATGTGTATTATAAGAAGATTACCATTTTAGGTAGCTGGAACTTAATTCAGCAGGGGAGTGTCTGGGAGACAGTGTAGAACATACCTCAGTGTCATAATAACAAAGGGGAGAAGAAGTTAATGAGTTTATTTATAACTTCTTTACCCATCATAGGTTGAAAATTGCTTGAAGGGAATTAACTCTTTGATACATTCAGTTTGCTGTACATATAGGCCAACATAGTTCCTGTGTCAAAAAAAAAAAAAAAAAAAAATAGTGCTGGGGCAGTTGTAGGTATTTCCAGTAATCAGCCTTTAGTAAGTGGAGATGAGTGCAGAAGAAAGTGGGCAGAGCACTAATAGCATCTGTTATCCACTCCTCAACCCCAATAGACTCAGATATTTTATCATTCAGTTCTTATTTTCAGTACCATACATATTGCACTTTTCTGTTATGACTGTACTTCTGACTATTTCTTACCAGCGCACTAATTTTCAGAAATCTCCCACCTAAAAGACAGTTTCTATATTTCCCTCCAGTTATTTTGTTATTTACCATCACTGTTTCACATCAAAACTTTTCAAAAGGGTTGTATATAGTTGCAGTTTCTACTTCCTGACACCTGTTTTCTCATTAACCCAATCTATCCTTGTCACCACACTGAAACTGCTCTTATGAATCTCACTGGTAATCTTCATGATCCTAGAATAAGTGATTATTTCTCTATGTTCATCTCACTCAACCTTTCAGCATAATTCAAGAAAGACGTGACTTTCCTAAATAATGTTTCCTTCTTTTGATTTAGTAAAAATATATTTTCCTACCTAATTGAAAGGAAACTTCTCAGTTTCCTTTAATAGCTCACTTTCTTGTGCCACCTGTGATTGTGCCAAAGTTCCGTCCACCTATAGATGCCCCTCAACTTAACTCATTTAATACTCTTGGTCACTTTACTGAGCTCTGGACAATGTAGACAACTATTTGCTCTACTTGGCATTTGGCATATCTAGCAGGTATCTTAACAAGTCCACAACAAAACTCTTATTTTTCATCAAAACCTCTTCATTCACTCATCTTTTCCATTTCAGAGAATGTCTGTTACTTCCCTAGCTGCCCAAACAAAAATTTTTCAGCCATTCCTGATTTCATTTTTCTTCACCTCCTGCATCTGACTCCATGAGCAAGTTCTGTCTCCATCTCAAAAGTAATTCCCGAATGTGCCAGTTTCTCCATATCCATCTCTACCATCCTAATACAACACATTATTATCTTTCCCCAACCTACTTGGAATAGCTTCCTAACTGGTCTATCTCTCCATTCCTATACCCTTATAATCCACTTTTTATACAGCAAGTCAAGTGATATTTTAAAAATCATATATTGTGTTACTTCCTTCTTAGAATCATCTAATGATTTCCCATAATACTTAATAACAACAACAGCAGCAGCAACACAATCTGGCTCCTCTCTACCACCCCGATTCATTCATTTCTACTGCTGTCTTCTCTGCCCTCTGTTTACTAGCCACCACACTTGTCTTCCTATTTTAGTGGTTCTTAACAGGGGCAGTACCACATCCTAGAGGGGTTTTTGTAGTTTATGGGCTCATCTTTGCATGCTATGACATTTGATAGGATTACTGACAGTGTGTGGATCAGTAATTCCACATTTCCTGCCATGTGTAGGGCAGACCCATGAGAGGAAGCACAGTTCTGTATCCTGCATGGCTTTTAAATATCCCGATAGGTATTCATGCAGGTAAAATATTTACTTGTAATTATTTGGACCTAAAACCTAATTCCACTTTACCTACAAGCAAAAAGTGTTTTTGCATAATTTTAATATACACCAACATTTCTAGGAATGCAAGTACATTGTAAATTGAGGGAAGAGTGTAATTTGTTTTGTTAGAAACTCTATCAAGAGTTGCTTACCATTTCAGAAAATCACATCACCAATGGCAACGCCATTTGCAGTATTTGAGTTGCCAATGCAACACACCTGTACCTAACTCCATTTGTAGTTGTCACATTCATGCTGATTCTAAGTATAGACACAAACATCTGACTATTTCATATGGCTTCTTGTTATAATACCTGAACATTTTCATATAGAAATAGGTATCATTTTATTATAAATTATCTTCCTCTTCTCTTTATAGTGATGGCATTATGTTAATATTTTTGTCAATTATTTGTGTAAATATATTTGAGTTTAATTTCAGGGCAATAAAGGGGATATTACCTTCTGGGCCTTATAGGTTTAGCTTGCTGCTCTAACATTTTAAGCTTGATAGACCCAAAGTAGTCCAGGTGCCGGTTACATTCACCATAGTCCTGAACAATGGACAAATTCCTTCCATAGATATATAGCAGGAAGGTAGGATGATGTACCAGTTTCTGAGAAAATTCTTTTGTCTGTCTGGAATTAGTCTAGTACTGTACTGTCAGAGGCAGAGACTGTCAGCTGTTTAATAAAACATTTTTATTCTTTGTCACCAGCTAGACTGTATTCTCCAGCATCCTTTACCACCAGATGTGGCCAAATGACTGGGGAAATAGAAAAATTTTATTTGCAGCATGTACTATTTTCAGAGTTCTTTTTGTCTTTGTGTAACTCTTTACTTCTGGGGATCAGAATTTCAAAGGTACAATGTGCATTGACATTTTCACCCTCCTTTCTTCCCAATTATTTCCTGTGAGTTGCTTTCATGGAAAGGATTAGAAAGGTTGTAGAGTACAAGGGTATGTTACAAAAACAGCACTCCGATTACCCAAGAAAGGGGTATAATAAAGAAGTGGTGGCATCCTCTTTTATTTTATTGTTTTGTCTTTAGGTGTTACTTTTACTGGGTCAAATGCAGAGAGTGGCATTGGAAGTTAATGGTGTAGAACAATTTTAAATGAAGACCAACTGTATTTCTTTAACATACCAGATAATAGCCTGTGCAGTCATCTCAGGCTTATGTTGATCCATAGAGAAATGTTAATGGACAGAAGAATGTAAGTCCTGTATTTTATATAAAGGCTATAACGTATGAAGCATTTAGAGGGGATGAAAAGCCATATTGCCCTTTGATGGAGCAAGTTTCAATGGACTTCAGGTTTCCACAATGATGACCCACTGTCAATGAGATCACTTGGCTGGAGTGCGAATATGAGCAAGTATTTTGGGAACTTCTCTTTGCCATTCTCATTGGGATTTTCTTTCCTTCTGGCTATTCTCGACTGCTCAGGAAACTTGGAGTATTTGCATACCTTCCTAATGCAGGCAACTTTTCAGGATATCTGTGAAATCGTATTGAGAGGGTAAAAAAGTCAACTGCCTGCTGTCAATTTCTCAGGGGCAACCTTCCTTCTAGGAGGCTCAGAGTTTAGAGTTACACAATCTATTCTTAGGAAGTAAAACACCTTACTGTTCTTCAATGTTGTTATCAATCTTCAAGCTCAATTACCATGGTTATGTATTAAGTATTGGAGTTATGACTGATTCTCTGTTCCAGTAGTACTAACTAGTACTATAACTATTTGCCAAGAAGATTTAGGGCAATGCTATAATGACAGCTGAGGGACTGTTAGCTAGACCTTCATAAAACTTATTTTCAGAGGAGCCACCTATTAGAAAACATCACTGACATGCTGGACACCATCAGATAGCACTCTAAGATAGCACAGGACTAAATCAAATATTTGTTCTTCTGTGAAATTTTTATCTGTCTACTTTGGTAGGTCCAGTCAATCCTTCCTCCAAAAGTAATTTGTTCATACTTTATAGCACTGATATTGAATTATTATTATTACTAATAGTAATAGCAGCAGTTAGTTGGCAGATCCTATCCCTTATTATCCTATATATCCTCATGGTTCAGTTCAATGCCAAGCATATGGCAATTCCTCTTCAAATATTTGTTGTAATGAATTCCTGCATGCATCTGTGTATTCATAAATCAATGAATGCACCAGCTTGAATGAAGACTGAATATGGTTTCTCCCACATCATGAGTGGAGTAGATCACTAGTCCTATTGAAATGGGAGAATAGTGACCTTCCCATGACAACAATGATTTTAGATTTTATTGGTGAAAGGAATGTAGCCTGATGTTATTTCATAGTATCCAGCTTTCTGAAAGGGATACAAACTAAAGGTTAAATTTTAAAGTATCAGGAAAAAAGTGTTAAGGTAAGGAATTATAAAATAGCATAAAATGCTAAATGAACATAAGAACAAAGATTTGATCTTCTTTTACATGTAATTATTTAATTTAAAAAGCACAGCAAATTGAAGAATTTTTTTTCTCTTTCTTCCTTGGGGCTGCTGCTTTCTATGGGCAAAAGTCAGCTGTTGCATGGGAACTCCAGACTCTAAAGATCATGAGCGCAGGGTCAGGATGTGTATTTACTTACCCTTACATCGCCAGTTCTCCACATGCAAGTAAGAATATATTAGATTCTTAGTAATATTTGTCAAATAAATGGATCAATAAATGAAACATGTTAATTTGACTGTAGTTTTCTTATCAGCAGATTTATAGGCACGGAGCCAGTGTCTACTGAAAGTTAGTTATAATAACTTTCATAGTTTCACACACAACCTTGGTTTTCCAATCTGATGTTTTCCTTAAAGACTTATTATTTAGAAATGTGAATTCTCTTGGCAAAGGTTTCTACGACAACAAATTGTTTTTGACTCCAGCTGCCTGGTGCTTAAGCTTAAAAGTTATTTCAAGTGGTTCCCTAGCACTTTGTCCACAGCACTACTGTAGCACTTTCCACACATAATTGCATTTATAAAAAGCCCTTGCCAAATTCAGTTTCTCTTTCATGAAATTGTACATCTGTGAATTTACTTTTGTACACTTTTCCACAATCAGGAAAATCTTACTTTGATTACATGCACACCTGTTGGGGATAATTTGAAAAAGAGGGAGTAAGGAGTTGCAAATTTGAAAAGGCAAAAAAGAAGAAAAGCAGGTGGCAGAACAGGAGAATGATTTTTAAAATGCAGCTTTGGGAGAAATTAAGGTGGCTGAAGCAAAGTTGGAATTGCATCCCATTGGCTGGAAGAAGGAGAGGTGCATGTGTTCTAGCCCCATATTTTCTTAAGCAGAGCGAAAGTTCTATGAGTGGGTAGAAGGAAGGCCTAAGAGGTAATTTTTTTATATGCTTAGTAACTGAAATAAAAGTTGCCTAAGGCTTTTTCCAACCAAGTTACTGTACTTCTGTGGGGTCACTGTGTGACCCAGGAAACAGGAGTCAAGGAGTCATTCACCCACCCAGAAAACCTTTCAACTTATGTAGAGTATAATATGTACAGGGCAGGGCTGAGGCATAATTGTCTACCATAAGGCATAATAAATAAACAGGTATGTTGTTGAAAATGCTGGGGAGATGTTTTAATATGCTATTCTGTATTGTTTTTTTTTTTCAATAAAGAAAAAAGCCTATATTTATAAAAATTTTCATAGCTTAATCCACAACCTTGATGGGCTAGTCTTAACTTTTTCTTAAAAGCTTATTTATTTTTACTTTTTTCTGGAAATGTGAATTCTCCTGACACAGGGATTTTTGGAGCTGAAACCTTTTATTGGAGAGAAAAAATATATGTTTGTGTAGCAATGTACAAATTGCATGAGTCACAGAGATGCAAAAATATTACTTTCTTTATGTTTCTGTAACTAGATTTTTTTTTTTTATTTTACATTAAATTCTAGGATACATGTGTAGAATGTGCAGGTTTGTTACATAGGTATACATGTGCCATGGTAGTTTGCTGCACCTATCAACCCATCATCAAAGTTTTAAGCCCCGCATGCATTAGGTATTTGTCCTAAAGCTTTCTCTTCCCTTGCCCCCAACCCCACAACAGGGCCTGGTGTGTGTTGTTCCCCTCCTTGTGTCCATGTGTTCTCATTGTTCAACTCCCACTTAATGAGTGAGACCATGCAGTGTTTTGTTTTCTGTTCCTGTGTTAGTGTGCTGAGGATGATGTCTTCCAGCTTCATCGATGTCCTTTCTAAAAACATAATTTCATTCTTTTTCATGACTGTGTAGTATTCCATGATGTATATGTACCACATTTTCTTTATCTAGTCTATCACTGATGGGCATTTGTGTTGGTTCCATATCTTTGCTATTGTAAATAGTGTTGCACTAAACATATGTGTGCATGTGTCTTTACAGTAGAAGGATTTATATTCCTTTGGTTATACACCCAGCAATGGGATTGCTGGGTCAAATGGTATTTCTGGATCCAGATCCTTGAGGAATCACCACACTGTCTTCCACAATGTTTGAACTAATTTACATTCCCACCAACAATGTAAAAGTGTTCCTGTTTCTCTACAGCCTTGCCAGCATCTATTGTTTCCTGAATTTTTAATAATCGCCATTCTGATTGGTGTGGGATGGTATCTCATTGTGGTTTTGATTTTCATTTTTCTAATGATCAGTGATGATTAACTTTTTTTCATATATTTGTTGGCTGCATAAATGCCTTCTTTTGAGAAGTGTCTGTTCATATACTTTGCCCACTTTTTGATGGGGTTCTTTCTTTCTTGTAAATTTGTTTAAGTTCCTTGTAGATTCTGGATATTAGACCTTTGTCAGATGGGCAGACTGCAAAAATTTTCTCCCATTCTATAGCATGTCTGTTCATTCTGATGCTAGTTTATTTTGCTGTGCAGAAGCTCTTTAGTTGAATTAGATCTTGCATGGCAATGTTGGCTTTTGTTGCAATTCCTTTTTGTGTTTTCATCATGAAGTCTTTGCCCATGCCTATGTCCTGACTGGTATTCCTTAGGTTTTCTTCTAGGGTTTTTAATAGTTTTGGGCTTGACACTTAAGTCTTTAATCCATCTTGAGTTAATTTTGGTATAAGGTGTAAGGAAGGGGCCCAGTTTCAGTTTTCCACATATGGCTAGCCAGTTTCCCCAGCACCATTTATTAAATAGGGAATCCATTCCCCTTTGCTTGTTTTTATCAGGTTTGTTGAAGATCAGATGGTTGTAGATGTGTAGTGTTATTTCTGAGGTCTCTGTTCTGTTCCATTGGTCTGTATGCCTCTTTTGGTACCAGTAACATGCTGTTTTGGTTACTGTAGCCTTGTAGTATAGTTTCAAGTCAGGTAGCATGATGCCTCCAGCTTTGTTCTTTTTGCTTAGTATTGTCTTGGCTATATGGGCTCTTTTTCAGTTCCATATGAAATTCAAAGTAGTTTTTTCTAATTCTGTGAAGAAAGTCAATGGTAGTTTGATGGAACAGCATTGAATCTATAAATTACTTTGGGCATATGGCCATTTTCACAATACTGATTCTTCCTATCCATGAGCATGGCATGTTTTTCCATTTGTTTGTGTCCTCTCTTATTTCCTTGAGCAGTGGTTTGTAGTTCCTGAAGAGGTCCTTCATGTCTCTTGTAAGCTGTATTCCTAGGTATTTTATTTTCTTTGTAGCAATTGTGAATAAGGGTTCATTCACAATTTGGCTCTCTGCTTGTCTATTGTTGGTGTATAGGAATGCTTGTGATTTTTGCATATTGATTTTGTATCCTGAGACTTTCCTGAAGTTGCTTATCAGCTTAAGGAGTTTTGGGGCTGAGATGATGGGGTTTTCTAAATATACAATCATGTCTTCTACAAACAAAGACAATTTGACTTCCTCTCTTCTTATTTGAATATGTTTATTTCTTTCTCTTTCCCGATTGCCCTGGCCAGAACTTCCAATACTATGTTTAACAGGAGTGGTGAGAGAGGTTATGCTTGTCTGGTGCCAGTTTTCAAAATGACTATTTCCAGCTTTTGCCCTTTCAGTATGATTTTGGCTATGGGTTTGTCATAAATAGCTCTTATTACTTTGAAATATGCTCCATCAATACCTAGTTTATTGAGAGTTTTTAACATGAAGGGATGTTGGATTTTATTGAAGGCCTTTTCTCCATCTATTGAGATAATCATGTCATTTTTGTCATTGGTTCTGTTTATGTGATGGATTATGTTTATTGATTTGCATATGTTGAACCAGCCTTGCATCCCAGGGGTGAAGCTGACTTGATCGTGGTGGATAAGCTTTTTCATGTGCTGCTGGATTCGACTTGCCAGTATTTTATTGAGAATTTTTACGTCATTGTTTATCAGGGATATTGGCCTGAAGTTTTCTTTTTTTGTTATGTCTCTGCCAGGTTGTGGTATCAGGATGATGCTGGCCTCATAGAATGAGTTAGGGAGGAGTCCCTCCTTTTCAATTGTTTGGAATAGTCTCAGAAAAAATGGTACCAGCTCCTCTTTGTACCTCTGGTAGAATTCAGCTGTTAACTAGACAATTTTCATCTTGAGCCCCCTTTTCAGTCTGAAGCAGGAAACTTCATTTAGCTACTTACAGTTTTAGTGGTTTTGCAGTGATTTTGATTTTAAATCCAATCAAATCGAAGACTTCTTCCCCCTCTGATTTCTCTTGGGGCTAATGTAAATAATAAACTATGCCAAGATGTAGCATTTTTGGAGATGGCATTCACTCCCCCATGTTGATCTACTCTGTGCTGACTCTAACTGAGATCATAATCCTGTCAAATGCTTTTGTTGTCTGCATGTCTGGCATTTAAGGACACTCTAAACCGTTTTTTTACAGAAGGAGCCCCATCCCCTTTTCAGACTAAAATTTTATAATTTATACTGTAGCAACTTACTCTCCCTATGACCCACCAGAAACCTCCTTTCCTGTTAGCTTTGTATTATATCTATGAAATTCTTTGCCATATTAGAAAATATTGGATAATCCTCGATTCTGACTGGATCCTTCTATGATTCTGCAGATAAAACCATTATTAATCCATCCATCCATCCATCCACCCATCCACCCACCCACCCACCCATCCATCCGTCCATCCATCCGTTAATCCATCTAGTGGGGCAGCTAACAAACATTTATTAAGTGTCAGATGCTAACTAGGCACTGATAGTAGAAGGTTCCTTCCTGAAGGATTTTACTTTTTGGTAGTGTATAAGAACCAAAATCAGTGGCCTGATGCTCCACAAAGCTTAGACACAGAAAACTAAGACCATTTACTCCTCACAACTTACTGTCTGCATTAACATAACTTACTTTTTCTATGAAACTCTTGCCCAGGCCATTGGGTTTAACTTTTCATGGAAAGCATCAACATAGTTTGCATCCTCAAATTATTTGAATCCTTTATCTCAAAAATCTTTGCCTTGCTGTTTCATGATCTTCACCAAATCCTAACCAAGCCCACCTTTCTTGTACTACCATCTCCAGCCTCCAAATTGAAAGACCTACCTTACCCCAAACTTCCAATTCTCAGTAAATTGGGACACTGCCAAAGCACTGTTGTAGGGAGGGGCATCCTGCCTTACGTTGTAAGCAATGAACTCAGCTTTGCCTAATCAACAGTTGTGTGGTTGTATTTGAGAAGCCAGCACTCAACAGTGGTGTCATCATAATTCAGTTGCAAGCCCTGCTTTTCAGAGGAAGATTAGTTAGTACATAAAATTAGCCTCATTAGCTGTGAAAGATTATTTTAAATACATGTTTATGCATGATCAAAAGTCAGGCCTTTCACTGCTAATTCATGATATGGTTTGGATACCCAACAGAGATTTCTTCTCAATGGATATTTAAAATGTGATCTTTTTTGGCCGGGCACAGTGGCTCATGCCTGTAATCCCAGCACTTTGGGAGGCCAAGGCAGGCAGATTACCTGAGGTCAGAAGTTCGAACCAGCCTGGCCAACATGGTGAAACCCCATCTCTACTAAAAATACAAAAATTACCTGGGCGTGGTGGCACACACCTGTAATCCCAGTTACTCAGGAGGCTGATGCAGAAGAATTGCTTGAGCCCGGGAGATGGAGGTTGCAGTGAGATGAGATCATTCCACTACACTCTAACCTAGCCAACAGAGTGAGATACTGTCTCTAAATAAATAAATACATAAATAAAATAAAATAAAATGTGATTTTTCTTTTTCTTTTTTTTTTCTTGAAACGGGGTGTTCTCTGTCGCCCAGGCTGGAGTGCAGTGGTGTGATGTCAACTCACTGCATCCTCCACCTCCTGGGTTCAAGTGATTCTTCTTGTGCCTCAGCATCAAGTAGCTGGGATTACTGGTAAGCACCACCATGCCCATCTAATTATTTTTTCATATTTTTTAGTAGAGACAGGGTTTCACCATGTTGGTCAGGCTGGTCTCAAACTCCTAGCTTGGCTCAAGTGATCCACCCACCTCGGCCTCCCGAAGTGCTGGGATTACAGTCGTTAGCCACCGTGCCCAGCCTAAAATGTGATCTTTTTTATCACCATATTAAGCTTTACATAATGCAGATGTTAGTCATGCCTCAGGTATTGAGGTTAGGTCCTCCGGACAATGCTAGATGCTGAGAACTCTTCGCCTGTGCTGCAGTCAGACTCCAGTCACCTGCTACTGTGATTGGGTTCCTAAAATATATGACACAGGAGACACTATTTAAATATACTCTTTATTTTTGACTAAGGCTTTAGCTAAGTCTTGTCCCTTCTGTCTGCTGGCCTTTCTAGGTGAAGTGGGCTCAACAATAAAAATAGTCTCTAAGACATCTTTGCTAAGTATATGTATGAGCAACATTGGCCAGGTTCTTAGTTGTAGGCAACAGAATCTGACCTAACAAGTTTAGTTGGAAAGGGATTTATAATAGTTCACAAAATTATTGGGAAAGTTAAAAGTACAGACTCTAGGTTGAGCTTCTGGGAACAATGCCCAGAACCACACTGAAAAACTGGCTTGCTAAGGAAGTTGCTGCTGCCATTGGCCTCAGAACCCCAGTGCTTCTGCCACAATCAGAAGGATGATGCATTGGGCAAGTGTTGTCACTGCTGTTGGCCTCAGAAGAACCACACACCCCTGCCATGATGCTGTTTGAGAGCAGTTTTCAAAGTGTGGTCCCTGAGGTAGCAGCATCAGCATCACCTGGTAACCTGTTAGAAATGCAAATTCTCTTACCCAGCTCCAGACCTATGTAATCAGACACTCTGGGCATGAGGCCTAATGATGTGTGTTTCTGATACAGGCTAAAGTTTGAAAACTACTGCTCTGTGAGATTGTTCAGTTTATTTCTGAAGTCTTGCACACATGCAGGTGTATCTGCTTGGCAGAACATAGGTCATGCAAAGAACTCTATGACAGAGGATACTGGGAAAAGAAGTCTGTAGCAGTACTTCTCAAAATTTAATATGTATCTAAATCACCTGGAGATCTTGTTATGATGCAGATTCTGATTATTAGGTCTGTAGAACAGTGCCAACAAGATCACAGGTGATAACAATACTCTTGATATGTGGACCACAATTTGTATACAGAGAGCCTGTAGAATAGAAACAATGCTGGAAGAGAGGTTGGGGGATTGCAACTCTCCCAATATGCAATATCTTCTACCCAACCTGTCTTTTAATAAAAACCTATAACCTCCAAAATTTGCAAGAGGAAGAGTTCCTCCACATGGGGAGGGGACTGATTAATTATCACATATTTCTCTGCCTTTACTTGAATTAGGAATCCATTATCTCCTTTCTTGGAAAACTTTGAGGTATCTGGGTATTGTATTTTAGAAGAGAGGTTGGATATTTTTAAAGCCTAAATTAAGCCAGACTTGGCGCATAGTTCTCTACCTTTTTCTCTGAATCTCTTCAGTCTTAGAAGACTGCATCTTAAACAGAAAATAAGCCCTATACACTCAACAACATGGTCTTGCCCAGGCTCCTGTTGTGACTGCTGCTATTGAGTGCCCACTTGCCAAGAGAGCCTAAAGTCAAGTACTGATATGGGAGCAATTCCTGAAGGCTTCATCTGTCTACCTGGTAGCCAGTTGATTACATTTGATCTCTTCCTTCATGGCTAAAGGAGTGCTTTATTTTCTTAGGAATATTCTCACATTTCAGGAACAGGTTTTTCTTTCTTGCCTAGAGGACTTCAGCCAGCATTACCACTTTTTTGACTTACATTTCTGCCTTATCATGATATCCCACCCAACATTACCTCCAACCAGAGAACCTTTTCCAGAAAAGAAGTGTCACTGGTCTAATCATATGCCCATTATGTGAAACCGTGGCTGTGCTCTAGAAAGGAATGTCAGTGAGGACAAAGAGAACTATATTTGGAGCCCAGAAAATTCACTAGGTTATCTCTAAGTATTTTCTTGCTCAATCATCCTGGTCAATGGAAAACCATGAAAACCCGATAAAGATCACGAAGGACTCATATTCCCCAGTAATGATGATTTGGGTCACCTCACTATCTAAAGAGCCCTATATAATTGAGGTGCTTACATAGGATAAGGGAAGAGAGAATAGACAGTGGCAACTATGATTACTAGCACAGATCTTGTGACCGGCTCTAGAAGCAGCAACTGTAGCAATTCTGTTTTATGTTAGTGATATAGTTTGGCTCTGGGTCCCCACCCAAATCTCATGTCAAATTGTAATCCCCATGTGTCAGGGGAGGTGTCTAGTAGGGGGTGATTGAATAATGGTGGTGGACTTCCTCCTTGCTGTTCTTGTGCTGGAGTTCTCATGAGATGTGGTTGTTTGAAAGATTGTAGTATTTCCCCCTTTGCTGTCGCTCTTGCTCTCTCTCTTGCTCTCCTGCTCTACCATGGTAAGATGTGCTTACTTTCCCTTTGCCTTCTGCCGTGATCGTAAGTTTCCTGAGGCCTCCCAGCCATGCTTCATGTGCAGCCTGTGGAACTATGAGTCAATTAAACCTTTTTTCATCATAAATTATCTGGTCTCAGGTAATTCTTCATAGCAATGTTAGAACAGACTAACACAGTTAGTTCATTACTTCACTCTCCCTTTCTTTACTACCTCCCCAACTACCTTCTGTGGATAAAAAAACTGACAATGGCTTATAATTTCAGTTTCAGGTAGTAACATGGTCATGATAAGTAGCTCATGGGACTTTACTGGGGAGACCAACTTCTTGTCTGAATAAAGGATCAAAGTGGATGTAGGAGTGAACTAATTGCCTTTGCTGGGTATCTTTTCATTGTTTCTCCAAATAAACTCTCCTCACTTCTCCTTTCACCTCTGTGCCTAAGAAGATTGGCCAGGAAGAATTATGTCATCTTTCTTCTCTTCTAGTTTCTCACTCTGTTCATACAATGGGGAGAACTAGCATGAGTTCTAAAGAAAAGTAAAGTTGGGAAACTTATTTTCCTCATTCCCCATGGGTTTTCTGGGTAGTAGCTACTACCTAAGCCATAAGCATACTTTCATAAGCTACTTCCATAAGCCTGTCAGATGGCCCACTCCACACCACTCTCTTGCCCCCGCAGGCCTGATAGGTAACGCATCCACTGCCCCTAGCTCTGGAATACCGTGTGCTCCTTTATGTTTTCTTAAACCTTTCTAACCCAGGAATAACTAACTCCTTTATTAACTTTCCTTAAATCACCCATTTCAAGAATGGCATCTGCACACTGCCAGGACCCTTTCTAATTCTGGGGTGAGGTTTGACAGTTCCCCGCTAAAATGACCAAGATTTGAATTCTACTATCTCCTTTTGTGGCTGTAGAATAATTAAATTTACTTTCAAATTATTCCGGGTAACATTTAGTCATGTAGAATATATTGTTTCAAATATTCTACCATTTTGGCATGAATAGGAGTTATATGGAGATAGTTTTCAGTAGACTAAAACAAGTGACAGTCTCTAACACAAAGAGTACCATCAGCATATGCTATCACCATCCAATGTGCCTTGAGTGACTTTACATGCTTACTAACCAGTGGTTTCTAGTTTTATGTCAACGTAGTCCATTTTCAGATTTCAATTGTAAGGGGAAACAATACATTTTCCATGTATTTTCTTATTGGATCATATTTTCTTTCTTTTATGTTCTTAATTCTAACATTTTAATTTTGTTGGAAATTAAGTTGTAATAATATGTATATTTGCTTGTGTGACTTGCTACAAAACTCTACTGAGTTTCCTGATAGGATAGAAACCATACCTATTTTGCTTATTCTTAAATATCCACATAGAAGACACAATAAATCTTCGTTTGGCAAATAAACCCATTTTTACATAGAAAAAAAAATAGAGGTTCTAATTTGGTTTATATTACTGAGAGAGTCTGTATGAATGATGTGGTTGTTTTTCAGACAACCTATGTTATTTTCACCACAAAACCAACATTTTCAGTAATATTATATATGCTTTTCTCTTGGTGTCACAATTGAAATTATAAAAATTCATTTTTTAATTGGGAGTAAAATGGCTCCTAAATCAGTCGTTTGCATGGACCTGCTTGAAAGTGAATGAACAATGGATAAAAGAGCAAATGAAAATGAATAAACGGATACTGGCCCTAAGATGAAAACACATAAGAGAGACAAGTTGCAGCAGTATTGTGGCCTGGGAAGTGTGGGGGAATGAAGGCATCGAATTCATCAGCCACAATCTTTTAAGGTAAAGCATACAGAGAATGTTTCATTCATTTCACTTATCTACTCACTTTTATTTGTTGCTATCATTAGTAAATATTGTATATGAGGTCCTAAGAGCCAGACATTTTTTAGGTACTGGGCATATATCAGATAGTGGAACAGACATGGCCCTGCTTTCTTTTAGTGTCCTGTCAGAAGATATTCTTTAGACTTAAAAGAAGATATTCTTTAGTACTTCCTGTGCTACCCTTGTTTTGTCTCAACTTCGGATTGATTGATAATGTCTTCTGCTAAGACTTACAGAAGCAGGGGCTAGCAATTCTTTTGTGGGCATGAGAGAATAAAGGAAACTACGGGTTTGTAGGGGGGAGCTGGATCCTAAAAAGCAATTCTATACAATTGATTTGAAAAGCATTGGTGAACTAAGGAAAAAAACTGAGCCCATGAGCCAGCTAAGATGCTCTTGGCTTCCTGATGGGCAGGGTGTCATTGTTTCTTGGTAAATAAAAGCACTGAGATTGTTTTGGTCAAATTGATAGAGAATTTTTGAAGAGGAATTATAGTAATTCCCCCTTATCTGTGGGGTATACATCCCAATACCCCTAGTGGGTGTCTGAAACTGCACATAGCACTGAACTGAATATATGTTATGTTTTTTTCTTTTTGATAACTGAGATGGCTATAAGGTGTCTAACAGGCAATTCAAGGGGCAGAACCTAATCTCCCTCTCCATGAATGTGAATGGATTTAAGGCCTCACATCTAATAAGTTAAATAAAGTAGAAGTAATGGTGTACAACTTCTGACTAGGGCACAAAAAGCACTGGGACTTCCTCATTACTTTTTTCTTTTTCTTGGGTCTTCTGCTCTGAGGGAAGCTGGTTGCCATATGGTGAGGACATTTTAGTAGGCTTATGAATGGTTCATGGAGGGAGTTACCAAGGCCTCTTGTCAACCTGTAATAAACTAAGGCTCCATTCAATAGTTATGCCATTGAGGCTTCTTGGAAATGAAGCCCTTAGCCCAGGCAAGTCCTCAGATGACTGCACCCCCAGCTGCCATCTTGACTACCACCTCAGGAGAGCCCCTGATAGCTAAGATGCTCTTAGCATGATGATAGTATAAATCATCATCATGTAGTCATTCCCTGGAGTTCAGTGATCATCTCTCCCCAGATCATGTTCATGTACCTTTTTCTCCAATCACCTGACTGCTTGCTAATGATTCAGTCTCACCAAGTAGCCAGAGAATCCTGAGTGTCTAGTTTGTACCTTAAATTCAACAAATACTACATTAGTATAATATTTTCTTCTGAAACTGTGTTATTCACCAGTTACTCAGGTCAAAACCTTGGTATTATCTTTGAATCAACTTTCCTCCTAGGTACCTTGACTGATGGAATTCATTTTTGTAAGGTGGAGTCCCCTACTACAACTCAGCCTCTTACTATTTTTACCTAGAGAGTTGGATTAAATGATTTACCCACCTTCAGCCACTCCTTGTGTTAACCCAATTTAACACAACTGCCAGGCCAATTTATTTTATTTTAAAGCACTTCAGTTTATTTTAAAGCAAAGCTTAACCTTGGCGACTCCTTATTACTTGTGGAATACAGTTCACATCCCTTAGCATGGTATTCAAGACCAACCTATCCCTCTAAATTCCTAAACTTCTGCAAGCAGAACCAACTGCTTTCAAAAGTACATATTATAGTGTTCTTATCTGCATGTCTTATGTTCCATTTCCCTGGAATGCCCCATTTCCCAATTTCAAAGTGTTGTAGTTTTTTATCTATTGTTTGCCCTTCAAAATTGCCACCTCTTTGAAGACATCTCCTTTGATATACCTTTTTAAAACTAATCCCTCTGTCTTCCATAATACCTTTGATTTCCCTTCTTTTATCTTAGATAAATATGTGTTTATTATATCATCTGGTAGATTATAAGTAGTGTAGTTAAATATTTAAATTTCATTTTGTTATTATAGTATATTTTTAGAAATCATCTCAGTACTGTGTTTTTAGTTTTATTTTGATATATAGGATTTGGGAGTCTGATCCTACCTCTACCACTGTTTTGTTTTGCATTTTTTATCTTCTGTTTCCTCATCTGTAGAAAGGAGGTAGCAATAGTGTACATTCCATAGTTTTGTTTGGTGAGACTCAAATGAGACTCTAATCAAACTCTTAGAGAGTGCCTCATCTACCAAAAGCTCAACGAATGTCGGCTGTTGTTATACAATGACTGAGATAGAGGGAGGTTAATAATTAAATAGTTTGTACCCCGAACATATTTATGTCCTAGTCTACAGCCTTAATTACCTGGGATTCCTAAATAATCCTGATGAGGTAGTTGTTGTCTATGAGCAACTACCTCCTCAGGATCATAATCCAAGAAAGGCCAAGCAAACACAAATATGACTCCTCCTTGTACACAAAGTATTTCCTCTCCTCCATGCCTTTCTGTGAATTACCTCACAGAATTCATTCACCTCCCAAAGATGACTTGGATATGATCCTGTCCTTTGAAAGGTTTATAATCTAGTCAGAAGAGATAGTTCTATATACACATAACTGTCATACAAAATAGACTGTAATTTCAAAGAGACATGGCCTTAAAGGATGAGGATGATTTCAGTGAAGTAGAAGACATTGGAGAGGGTCATCTGTAATAAAAACTCTTAAGAACACGGCAAAGGCAGAGTGGTGGAAAAGTTCACCCTGTCTTTGGAGATTATTGTTTGAATATTTTATTCTTGTTCTACTTACCTCTCAGATAAATTTAAAACTTCTAAGGTAGAGAAAATGAAGGAGTAAGCTATCCAGGAAGAAAGCCACTCAAAGGAACTCTCTATATAGTCAAGAGTTTCACTTCTGTAATGAAAGAACAAGTGAGGCAGCATCCTCCAGTCATGTTCTCTAAATTCTGCTGTATGAAGTAGTTATAATGATGGCAAACTTGGATAGTACAAATAGAGAAAGGGTAATACTATGTGTTTGTTGTCAATAACATATGCTAATTACCATTCATGAAAACAAAATGAGTCAATCACAGGAAGTATCAATATCTTCTCCAATAATTGGAAAAATGCATTATAAACAACCTATAAT
Organism: Theropithecus gelada; assembly: GCF_003255815.1. Lineage (NCBI taxonomy): Eukaryota > Metazoa > Chordata > Mammalia > Primates > Cercopithecidae > Theropithecus > Theropithecus gelada. The sequence continues at coordinate 26,436,382 of NC_037680.1, read as the reverse complement.
AAAGTTTCAGGTAGGGTGTAGGTATCTTTCTTTCAAATATATGTATTGCAAGTCTGTGTGTTTACTGTAACCAGTTGTGGATGTAATAAAATGATTGTGACATTAATTTGTAAGCTATGCTCCCTTTCCTCTTAAAGTGCTTATAAGATTTCATTCTCCTTCATTGACCCAATTTCTTAGAGAGAAGGGTCTCAAGAGGCCTTTTTTTTGTAACGCTTATAGAGAAAGTGGGCATTTTTCTTTTTAAAAATCATATTAAAATAGGAAAAAGTACTTTGCCAGCATGATATATTAACATAAAACACGTGGAAAGTGCTGCTGTCACAAAATAGCTTAGACTTTTTTTCCATGAATCCAATTTGTCATGGTGTTCTGAATTTTAGCATAACTTTTTCAGTAAAAATGACTCTTCACTCATCTATGTGAACAAATGGGACTTTAGGCATAGCATCACAAGAGGATTTCCTATGCTATGTTAAGACCCCAATATAGGGACATTCCATTGTGAATATAAATAACCCCAGTCCCTCTAAACATGCCTCTCCATATGCTTTTGCTTAACAATGCAGCAGATGCCATGGATGGAAACCACCTCTTTAGCTATAGGCAGGCCAGCAAGCTTCTGTCACTGTGTTCTCACTGGTAGGTCATTGGATGTGAATGCCAATCGGGCAAGTCTCTTGGCAATCAAACTTGCCGGCGGCTTGCAGGCTTGGGGATATTTTAGGGCTGCTCTACCTTAAAAGCCTGACAGGTTTGTTCTTTTGTCCTGTGAGGCCCTATCAATTTCTTTTCTAGGTCTGATGCTTCAGAGAAATCTCTTGGGACTGAAAAGGAAGAAAGACCTAGATGAAGACATAAATACAACATTGGCATTCATTTTTTTCCACTGTATTTCATAAAATGAGCATTGAGAATCTCTGAATTTTCTATGAATGTTCCCCAATTAACCCCCTCATCATATATTCATAGAGGCTATGGAAATTGTTTCCTAGATGTTGAAAATTTATTATAAAAATTATTAAGAGGCTGAGAGATTTCTGGATTTAAACAACCCCTAAAATGTAAACTCTTTTGGGAAAACCCCTGATGCCGGAGCTAACTCTTAATGAGGTATTAGTGATGTTTGCTTTACCATAACCTAGGCTATGAAGAGAGAGGATGCTGCCTTCCTCCTCAGCCTGTCTCTTTTACTCAAGGCTCTTATGTAGGCATCGATTTCTGTTGATCCTTTTTGATGGTTGTTTCCTGCTTCTTAACATGCTGCCAAATCCTCTCTCCCTACACTCTAATAAAGACTTAAGAGCATGGATTTTAATATGCTTGTTTACTTGTTTTACTAAAAATAGAATTCTTGGTATTCAAAATCCTGTTGTTTTACTTATGCAACTGTGTCTTCCATTACCTTTTGTTGGGATTGGTTTAGATTATATGTATACCTCTTTAAAAAGTAAACATAAATTGTGCAGAGATTAAAACTAAAATTAACCACCTTAAACTTATGGTTTTAAAATGGCAGCACAGAAGCAAGCTGGCTTCACTTCTGCTCCCCACACAAAACCAAAAGCAAGTATACAGTGCCAAGATTTCATTGATAACAATGCAGAACTCAAATGTGGCCTCAGGGATAGAACCTGGGGCCACAGAGAAATGAAAAAGTTCTGAGCAGACAGTAGGATAATTGGGCTTCACATCTTCAATATCCCCCTGATATGGTTTGGCTGTGCCCCCACCCAAATCTCATATTGAATTGTAACTCCCATAATTGCCACATGTCATGGGAGGAACCTGGTTGGAGGTGACTGAATTATGGGGGTGGGTCTTTCCTGCACTGTTCTCATCATGGTGAATGAGTGTCATGAGATCTGATGGTTTTAAAAATGAGAGTTTCCCTGCACAAACTTTCTCTTTGCCTGCTGCCATCCATGTAAGACATGACTTGCTCCTCTTTGCCTTTTACCTTCTGCCATGTTTGTGAGGCCTCCCCAGCCACATGGAACTGTAAGTCCAATAAACCTCTTTCTTTTGTAAATTTCCCAGTCTTGAGTATGTCTTTCTCAGCAGCATGAAGATGGACTAATACAGTAAATTGATACAAGGAGTGGGGTGTTGCTGAAAAGATACTTGAAAATATAGAAGCAACTTGGGAACTGGGTAACAGGCAGAGGTTAGAACAGTTTGGAGGGCTCAGAAAAAGACAGAAAATGTGGGAAAGTTTGGAACTATCTAGAGACTTGTTGAATGGCTTTGATAAAAATGCTGATAGCAATATAAACAACAAACTCCAGGGTGAGACGGTCTCCGATGGAAATAAGGAACTTGTTGGAAACTGGAGCAAAGGTGACTCTTGTTATGTTTTAGCAAAAGACTGGTGGCATTTTGCCTCTGTTCTAGAGATTTGGGGAACTTTGAACTTGAGAGAGATGATTTAGGGTATCTGGTGGAAGAAATTTCTAAATAACAAAGCATTCAATAGAAGATATTTGGTTTTATAAGGGAAGCAGAGCAAAAAAAAAGTTGGAAAATTTGCAGCCTGACAATGTGACAGAAAAGAAAATCCTATTTTTCTGAGGAAAAATTCAAGCTAGTTGCAGAAATTTGCATAAATAATGAGCTGGATTTTAATCCCCAGATGATGGGGAAAATGCCTCCAGAGCAGGTTAGAGGTCTTCACAGCAGCCCCTCCCATCACAGGCCCAGAGTCCTAGGAGAAAATAAATGGTTTCATGGACTAGTCCCTAGGTCCCTGTGCTGTGTGCAGTCTAGGGACTTGGTGCCCTGCATTCCAGCTCCCCTAGGCATGACTATAAGGGGTCAAGGTACAGCTTGGACCATGGCTTCAGAGGGTGCAAGCCCAAGGCCTTGGCAGCTTCCATGTGGTATTAAGCCTGCGAGTGCACAGAAGTCAAGAATTGAGGTTTGGGTACCACTGCCTAGATTTCAGAGGATGTATGGAAACACCTGGATGTTCAGGCAGAAGTTTGCTGCAGGGGTGGGGCTCTTATGGAGAACCTTTGCTAGGGCAGTATGGAAGGGAAATGTGGGGTCAGAGCCCCCACACAGAGTCCCTACTAGGGTACCACCTAGTGGACCTGTGATAAGAGAGGCACCATCCTCCAGACTCCAGAATGGTGGATTCACTGACAACCTGCACTGTGTGCCTGGAAAAGCCACAGACACTCAACACTAGCCTGTGAAAGCAGCCAGGAGGAAGGCTGTACCCTGCAAAGCCACAGGGGTGGAGCTACCCAAGACCATGGGAACCTACCTCTTGCATCAGCGTGACCCAGATGTGAGACATGGATTCAAAGAAGATCATTGGAGTTTTAAGATTTAACTGCCCTGCTGGATTTTGGACTTGCATGGGGACTGCAGGCCCTTTGTTTTGGCCAGTTTCTCCCATTTGAAATGGCCATGTTTAACCAGTGCCTGCACCCTCATTGTATCTAGGAAGTAATTAACTTGCTTTTGATTTTGCAGGCTGATAGGCAGAAGGGACTTGCCTTGTCTCAGATGAAATGTTGGACTATGGCCTTCTGAGTTAATGCTGAAATAAGTTAAGACTTTGGGGGACTGTTAGGAAGGCATGATTGATTTTGAAATGTGAGGATATGAGATTTGGGAGGGGCCCGAGGGTTAATGATATGGTTTGGCTGTGTCCCCACCCAAATTTCAATCTCATCTTGAATTATAATTCCCAGAATTCCCACGTGTCTTGGGAGGAACTTGGTTGGAGGTGATTGAATTATGGGGGTGGGTCTTTCCTCTGTTCTCATGATAGTGAATGAGTCTCACGGGATCTGATGGTTTTAAAAATGGGAGTTTCCTTGCACAAACTTTCTCTCTGTCTGCCACCATCCATGTAAGATGCGACTTGCTCCTCCTTGCTTTTCACCTTCTGCCATGATTGTGAGGCCTCCCATGCTACATGGAACTGTAAGTCCAATAAACCTCTTTCTTTTATAAATTACCCAGTCTCTGGTAGGTCTTTATCAGCAGTGTGAAAATAGACTAATCTATCCCCTTCCATTCTGCCTGGCAAGAAGCATGCAGAAAATCTTTCCCCAACTTTTGTTTTCTATAGTAAAAATAGTAAGATTGAGGTGGTCAATCAATTTTCCCATAATGTTGTGTTCCCTGGCAGGACATCTGTTCTTTCCTTAACCCAAAGGAAATATAATGACTGCCTGAAGGGAGAAGTATCCCTGAGGACCGGTAGAGACAAAGGGGAGGTTGGGCTTCCATCCCTAGTCCTATAATCTCTTTTTTATAACTTGACCAAAGGAGACACCAAATCAAAGTGGCTGTTCAGAAGCACCACACTGTAGGAGGTATATTTCATAGATCCCTTGGCAAGAACTCCTAGCCAGCTTTCCCACACTGCTGGGATAATTCTTTTGAGATTGCTGCCTTTTGGGAGGGTGAAACTCTAATCATTTACTGAAGCCAAGGTGAAACTGGGCTTAAAGTACCACCTACAGCCAAAAAGGAGGCAGCTACCTAACAGTAAAGATTTGCTAAGCAAATAGAGCCAATAAAAAACAAAACAAGCCAGGGAGAGAAGATGGAAATAAGTAAGTAACCCTTCAATGCAGATACATACAAGCAATAATAGCAAACAGCGAACTATGATTTAGCCAAAAGGAAAAAGCAAGTTTCCAATGACTGACCTTAGTGAGACAACAATTTATGAACTCTCTGACCAAGAATCCAAAATAGCAGTTTTAAGGAACCTCAGTGATATCCAAGATAATACAGAAAAGCAATTCAGAAGTTTATTAGAGAAAATTAAGAGATTAAAATAATTTTTAAAATTGAACAAAAATTTTATAACTGAGAAATACATTTGCTGACATGAAGAACTTATTAGAGGCTCTCACCAGCAGGAATGGACCAAGCAGAGGAAAAAATTAGTGAGCTTGAAGACCATATATTTATAAACACACATTCAGTGGTTAAAAAAAAAAAAAAAAAAAAAAGAATGAAAAATGAAGACCACCTATGACATACAGAAATTACCCCAAAAGACAAAATCTAAGAATTAATGTTTTTCAAGAGGGAGCTTGGTGATAGCAAGGGTTAGAAACCTTATTCAAATAAATAATAGCAGAAAACTTTCCAAAACTTGAGAAAAATATAAATATTCAGGTACAGAAATATCTGAGAACACCAAACAGATTCAACCCAAATTCTGTCCAACACATACAATAATAAAACTCTCAAAAGTCAAGGACAAAGAGATGATCCTAAAAGCAGCAAGGGAAAATAAGCAAATCACATGCAGAGGATCTCCAATTTGTCTGGTGACAAAGCTCTCAACAGAAACTGTACAGTCCAGGAAGGAGTGGAATGACATTCTCAAAGTACTCAAAGAAAAAAACTGCCATTTGAGAATACTGTAACCAGCAAAATTATCCTTCAAAAATGAAGGAGAGATGAAGTCTTTCCCAGAGAAACAAAATTGAGAGAATTTACCACCACTAGACCCATCTTACAAGAAATGGTAAAAGGAGTTCTTCAATCTGAAAGAAAAGAAACCACTAATATGCAAAAAGAAAACTTTTCAAGGTACAAAACCCACTGGTAAACTTAAGTACATGAATAAAGCCAGAATACTCTATTACTGTAACTGTGGTTTGCAATCTGCTTATAACTCTGGTATGAAGCCCAAAAGACAAATCTATCAGAAACAATAATAGCTACAACAACTGTTAAGAGATAGGTAATGTAAAAATATGTACCTTGAGACAACTCAACATTAAAATGTGGGGGGAGATGGAGTTAAAGTGTGCATTTTTTTGTTGTTGTTGCTTTTGTTTCTATTCTTTTCTTTGTGATCCAAGTTGTCATCTCTTTAGAATAACTTGTTATATCTATAAGATGTTTTTTTGTAAGCTTCGTGGTAACCACAGCACAAAAACCTATAATAGATTCACTAAAAATAAAAAGCAACAAATTAAAACATACTACGAGAGAAAATCACTTAACCACAAAGGAAGACAGTAAAAAAGGAAGAGAGGAGTCTCAGAGCAACCAGAAAACAGGGAACAAAATGGCTGTAGTGTGTCCTTATCTATCAAAAAATAACACGGAATGCAAATTGTCTCAATTCGCTAATTAAAGGCCACATAATGGCCAAATGGATAAAGAAGCAGAACCTTCAAGAAACCCACTTCACCTATAAAAACACACATAAACTAAAAGCAAAGGGGTTGAAAATGATATTGCACGCAACTGGAAGCCAAAGTAGTAGCTATACTTATATCAGGCAAAGTAGATTACAAATCTAAGATTGTAAAAAGAGATAAAGAAGGTCAGTATATAATGATAAAAGAGTCGATTCAGCAAGATAATATAACAATTATAAATAGCTATGCACCCAACACTGGAGCTCCCAAGTAAATAAAGCAAACATAAATAGACCTAAAGGGAGGATAGATTAGAGTACAATAATAGTTGGGGACTTTTAACACCCCACTGTCAGTAATGGACAGATAACCTGGACAGAAAATCAACAAAAGAACAGTGGAGTTAAACTACACACTAGATCAAATAGGCCTAACTGACATTTACAGAATATTTCAACCAACTGCTGCAGAATACACATTTTTTTCATCAGCACATGAAACATTCTGCAGAATATTCTATATCTTAGGCTACAAAATAAGTCTGAATAAAAATTTTAAAAATCATATCAAGTACTTCTTTTCTAATCACAATAAAATAAAACTAGAAAGCAATAACAAGAGGAACCTTGAAAAAAATACATGTACATATGGAAATTAAACCACATGCCCCTGAATGCCCAACAGGTTAATGTACAAATCAAAAAGAAAATTAATAAATTTCTAGAAAAAAAACGGAAATACAACATATCAGAATCAATGGGATATGGCAAAAGCAGTACTAAAAGGGAAGTTTACAGCAATAAATGTCTATATCAAAAAAGTAGAAAGACTTCAAATAAACAACCTAACAATGCACCTCAAGGAACTAGAAGATTAAGAACAAGACAAACTCAAAATTTGTGGAAAGAAAGAAATAATAAAGATCACAGTAGAAATAAAATTGAGAGAAAAAAATACAGAGGATCAATGAAACAGAAAGTTACTCTTTTGAAAAGATAAACAAAATAAATAAATCTTTAGCTAGATTAACTAAGAATAAAGAGAGAAGACCCAAATAAACAAAATCAGATATGACAAAGGAGACATAACAGTTGAGACCTCAGAAATACAAAGAATCATTAGAGACAATTACAAACAACTATACATCAACCAATTGGAAAACCTAGAGGAAATGGATAAATTCTGGAATACCTAAAACCCACCAAGATTAAATCATACTGAGATTAAAAGAAAGAAAGAAAAAAACCTCAACAAAACAAAAATATCAACCAAGATCAAAGGCTTAATAAAAAGTCTCCCATCAGAAAAAGCCCAGGACCTGATTGCTTCACTGTAGAATTCTGCCAAACTTTTAAAGAATTAATATCAATCCTACTCAAACAGTTGAAAATATTTTAAGAATAGGAAATACTTGCAAACTTATTCTCTCAGGCCAGCATTATTCTGATATAAAAACCAAACAAAAACGCCACAAAAACAACAAAAAATAAAACTACAAGCCAATATCTCTGATGAGCATTGATGCAAAAATCCTCAACACAATACTAGCAAACTGAATTCAACAGCACATGAAAAAGATCATACACATGATCAAGTGGAATTCATTCAGGAATTCAAAGATGGTTCAACATATAACAAATCAATAAACAGAATCCACCACATTAACAGATTCAAGGACATAAACATTATTTCAATAGATGCTGAAAACACATTTGACAAAATTCAATATCACTTTTTAATAAAACCCCTTATCAAAATAGGTAGAGACCCAGGTAACCAACCTGCACGTGTACCTCCTCTATCTAAATAAAAGTTGAAATAAAAAATGGGTACAGAGGTAGCATACCTCAAAATAATAAATGCTGTATGTGACAAACCCACAACGAACATCACACTGAACAGAAAAATTGAAAGCCTTTACTCTAAGGACTGGAACAAGACAAGGATGGCCCACTTACACTGCTTTTATTTAACACTGGAAGTCCTGGACAAAGTAATTAATTAGGTGAGAAAAAAAAAAAAAGGCATCCAAACTGAAAAGGAAGAAGTCAAATTATCCTTGTTTACAGATGACATAATCTTATACCTAGAAAAACATAAAGGCTCCACCAGAAAAACTCTTAGAACTGAACAAATTAGAACAAAATCAGTAAAGTTGCAGAATACAAAATCAACATACAAAAATTAGTAACATTTATATATGCCAACAGCAAACGACCTGAAAAAGAAATCAAGAAAGCAATCCCATTTAGAATAGCTACAAAAAATAGAAAATACCTAAGAACCAATCTAACAAAAGTAGTCAAAGATCTATACAAAGAAAACTATACAACTCAGATGAAAGAAATTGAAGAGGACACAATAAAATAGAAGGATGTTCCATGCTCATGGATTAACAAATCAATATTATTAAAATGACAGTTTTGTACACGGTAATTTACAGATCCAATGCAATCCCTATCAAAATACCAATGACATTCTTCACAGTAATAGAAAATACAATTCTCAAATTTATATGAAACCATAAAAGACTCCAAATAACCCATGCAGTCCTGAGTGAAAAAAGAATAAAGCTAGAGGCATGACACTGCCTGTCTTCAAAATTTACTACAAAGCTGTAGTAACCCAAACAGCATGGTACTGGTGTAAAAACAGACACATAAAACAATGGAACAGAATAGGGAATCCAGATATAAACCCCCATGCTTACAGCAAACTCATCTTTGACAAAGATGCCAAGAACATACATTGGGGAAAGGACAATCCTTTCAATAAATGGTGCTGGAAAGACTGGATAACTTTATAAAGAAGAATGAAACTATACTCTTCACACTATATATAAGAATCAAGTGAAAATGGATTAAAGACTTAGATCTAAGACCTGGAGCAATGAAAATACCAGAAGAAACCATTGCAGTAACACTCTAGGACAGTGGTCTGAACAAAGATTTTTGTATATATGGCCCCAAGAGTACAGGCAACAAAAGCAAAAATAGACAAGTGGGATTATACCAAGCTAAAAAGCTACTGCCCAGCAAAGGAAACAATCAGCAAAGCAAAGCTACAACACTCAGAATGGAAGAAAATATTTGCAAACCACTCATTTGACAAAGGATTAATAACAAGAATATGTAGGGAACTCAAATAACTCGACAGTAAATAATAATAATCCCATTAAAAAGTGGGCAAATGATCTAAATAGACATTTCTCAAAAAAAAAAAAAAAATACCAGAGACCACCAATCTACACTCTATATTCATGATATCCACTTTTTTGGAGTGGGGAGGGAGAAGATGAAGGAAGAACCAAAAGAATATAAATATTTATTGCTATTGAAGTGTACACTTAAATTGGTAAAGATGGTAAATTTTACATGCATCTTTTACCTCAAAAATAAAAGTAAATATTAAACACATTTCATGTTTTTGATAATTCTTTATAATTCAATACTATTTGTAAGTTTAAATTTCTTACTTGTCCCTAATTAAACTTATGGTAAATGTTGGGAATATGTTACCAGTGCCCTAGAGACAAGGAGGCTAAACTGAGAAAAATTAAGTGATATGTCCAAGGTCAGAAATCTGTAAAAAGTAAACAGAGGACATGAACACAGAGCTTCTGGCTCTTAGACAAGAAGTATCAAACTTTTATGTGAATCAGAATCACCTGCAAGACTTCTTAAAACACAGATTGCTAGGCTCTATTCCAAGTTTCTGGGATTCAGTAGCTCTGAGATGAGACTTGAGAATTTGCATTTCTAACAGGTTTTCAGGGACTACCCTTTGAAAACTGCTATTCTAGACTAGTACCTTTCCAATTTGTATTTTTAATGTCCTTTTTTATCTCTACGTGGCTCTGTTGCATTAGTAAGTTTGGTGGGATGTATATTTGAAAAAATCTTGCATTATAAGCTTGAGCTAGATTTACTAACAGCTAGGATACTGTCAATGAGTGAGGGAAAAGCTGGCTACTTAGTATGAATAGTGGGTTGTCTTAGTCTGTTTGTACTACTATAGAGGAATACCTGAGGTTGGATAATTTACAAAGAGAAGAGGTTTATTTGGCTTACTGTTCTGCAGGCTGTATGAGAAACATGGTGCCAGCATCTGGGTCTGGTGAGGGCCTCAGGAAGTTTCTACTCATGGCGGAAATTGAATGGGAGCAGAAGGGGAGGTGACATGCAGAGATCACATAGCAAGAGTGCAGAAGCAAGAGGAAGGGGAGGGAGGTGCCAGGCTCTTTTTAACAGTCAGTTTTTGCAAGAACTAACCGAGTAAGAACTCACTTATTACTGCATTCATGAAGGATCCACCCCACAACTCAAACACTGCCTACCAGGCCCCATCTCCATATTGGAGATCACATTTCAACATGAGACCTGGCAGGGTCAAACAAACCTTATCCAAACCATAGTATGGGTTAAAATCATGAAAATGTATTCAATTGAGGTAAAAATGATCAAGAAAGTTAGTCTGCCATCTACAATGCATTTGCTACCTTTTCTTCCCCCAATCCTTGACTTTTTTTTTTTCTTTTGAGACGAAGTCTAGTTCTGTCACCCAGGCTGGAGTGTGCAGTGACGCGATCTTGGCTCACTGCCACCTCCACCTCCCAGGTTCAAGCGATTCTCCTGCCTCAGCCTCCCAAGTAGCTGGCACTATAGGTGCGTGCCACCACTCCCAGCTAATTTTTTTGTATTTTAGTAGAGACAGTGTTTCACCGTGTTGGCCAGGATAGTCTCAGTCTCCTGACCTCATGATCCACCTGCCTCGGCCTCCCAAAGTGTTTGGATTACAGGCATGAGCCACTGTGCTTGGCCTATTATATTTACTATTATAATTACATAGTTTATAGGCAGATATTATATATTTGAACAGTTATCTGATAATATCTGATAACAATTCATAGGCTATAAGTCTCCTTCTGCATGTTATATTCTTCTCTCACCTTAGAACAGTATTTCCCTAAATGTGCTCCAATGAAAAACTATTTGTGTTAAAATTACTTAGGAATGGATTCTGTGGTCATACTTGGGGAGGTCCTATGACATTAAATGGGGTACTTTATCTTCAGGACTTCTCAAAACTCTCAATATGTTAATGTACATTATGACTCTGCAAAAGGGGGAAAGTGATTTTTCTGTTTCCAACTTTATATGGCCTTAGTGTTTTCTTTTAAATAAAGGATCTTGAATGACTAGTATCGCACATATAGCACTGGGGAAACACTTGCATAAAATTTAAAAAATCCTTTCTGAGAAATAGTAGCTCTTTTAAATGTCTATCTTCATCTGTAAGTCAATTCCCATTATTTAGGAGAATATTATTCTCTGATTACCCTTAGTCAATCAGACTAAAATATTTGAGTTAAAAATATTTTCTATATATTTGCCTTACATAAATGGAGCTGATCCCAATAATAGGAACTTATAGAAATACTTTTTTATAACTCAGTTTTCCCACTATTTACCCCCATTTAATTACCCCATTTAATGGCATACAATTTCCCAAAGTATAACTACTCTCTTCTTCAGTAAAAAAGTCAGTCTTTTCCTTCAAAGGGATATATTTAATAGATAATGGCTTTGTAAGATAGCATGGCTTTAGCTTCTTGTTTGCCTTTACCTAGCAACTTATATCAAACACAGAAATACAGAAACGCTAATGGGTTTATCCAGTGAGTTTCCTAGAATACATTTTTAGAAAGCCCGTGGTTCTAGTAGGGAAAAAAAAAAAACCCACAACAATTTAAGAAAAGCTTAATTGATGATTTAAGTATTATTATCCCTATTTTTCTCTTTCATTTAGAAAAATTTAAAGTGATTTCTCACATCTGAAGATGAATCTACCTGGTTCCACTTATTTTGTTTATCATATTTAACTCCAAAATCCAAGATTTGGACTCTTGATTCTTGGTCCTGGAGTCTACATATTTTCTTTCACTAGACATCCCCTGAGTTGTGAGGAAACCAAGGGAAACAGCAGTCACATTCTGCTGAAAGTATCTTGTTTCGAGTAGAAAACCTATGACATTTAGCTTAACTGCTACTATTTTGTCTTATTTAAATTTTCCAAAATATTTATTTACCAGTGCTTGACAAAAATGATTAGTTTCTGCATACTTTAACATCTTTAATAATATTGAGTGTCTTCTGTGTGTCTGAATTGTACTAGGTGTTTTACGTTTACCATCTTTAATTTTTGCCACAAACTGAAAGGTACACAGCAAAATCTGAGATCTAGTGAGTTCACCTAACTTGGGCTGAATCCTAGAAAACAGCTAAATTGGGTTGAGAATATAGTTTCCTTTTTCTCTATAGTTCAAATCCTTTTCACTATACCTTGCTTTCTCTAAGCTCTTCATCTGTAGACTACATATGAGACTATTTTACTATCTAGCTTTCTCTATTGGATTTTATATTTTTTGGAAATGGAGAGTACTTTTTCCGTATAGAAGGCCTATTCCTAGTTTACTCTTACACTGTCAGTGGCTAATGATTTATTGACTCTGGAATTAATAAAACATTGTCCCACACCTGCATTAACTTCAAGCCTTTCATATCAACCAGAAGGGTTTACTTTTCTGTGAACATGGGGCACCATGTTCACAGAGTTGAGTTTCTATCCTGATCTCCGTTCCCAGGAATTTGGATGATGTTAGAAATGCCCAAAGTCTAACTTGAATACTTGGACAAGATCCCCTACTATCCTATGAGGGTTCCCCAAGGAAGATCATACAACAGAACTAAGGGATCAATGTATTATTAGGTGCAGCTTTGACATAATTACAGAAAACTGAGCTGGACTTTCAAGAGAATTCTTTTTACAGATTAAAAGCCTAAAGTGTGTGTTTCCCTGCACTCAACCCGAAATGTCTAGAGTTACACGTTTATTAGACAAACAAAGGCTCAAATCTTTTGATATAAACTAGCCAAATAGAATGTTGCTTCTCTAGGCATTTCCAAGGTTTAAAGTGAACTGACAACTTTATGCTTCTGAGAGAAATGACATACAAGAAGAGGCAAAGTGACCTTCTGTCCATATGCCTTTTGATATATTCTAAGTTTTATTCTTCATTGAGCTTTTACCAGAGAGTTTATATGAAATTTGTAATTTTCTATTAGGCAAGAGGTTAGATGCTTAATATGATTTGTTTCGTATTATGTTCATACATATGTTCAAATTTTGAACATATATATCCCCAACACCTAAGTCTTGCATTCACTTAGTATAGCATGTCAGGTTTCATCATTATGTCCTCTGTTTTATTGAGCCTCAATATAAGAAGTAGTCATGTAAAGAATATTTGTTTTTTAATTCTTTGTAAAATCATCATAAAAATTTTATTTGTTACCTTTTGATTGTGCCTTAATTTGGTTTGAGAAAAAAGCTGTATCTCTTAAAGAACGAATGTTTCTTTTTATTATGATAAATAGAAGTATGTAGTTTTTGTTTGTTTGTTTGTTGCTGTTGTTGTTGTTTTGCTTTGCTTCTAGGAAACTCAAGACTCAAAACTAAAATTTAAAGCTTAAGCATGGAAATTGTTTTAAGGGGTTGATATTTTTTCTTCTTTATAGCTGAAAAATTTCTTTTTATATTGATAGTTTTCTATTATAAGTCTAAAATCCACATTGAAGGAGGATTAAATTATAAACAATTAATAGAGATCCAAAATCAAAGCCTATATTTTTAAAATGAGGCTTTTCAAATGTACCATCTATTTACCTATCTATGTTGTTCTTACCCCCATATTGTTTTTGTTTCAGATTTTGAAAGCTGAATTTATTGTTATAGCAAAAGTCTTAAGCATTACTCTTTCAAAGCTTGAATTGAATATTTATTTAAGGAAAAGCTTGCAACATTCTTCTAAAGGACAGAACTTACTAATTAGATTTTGGTTTAAAAATGATGAAATGCCAAGTCTTAGTTCACAGTTTATTTTAAATTTTATGAGAGTTTGCACTTGCCTTCTTTTCTCCTCCTGTCCTTCCCTGAAACATTCCAGTCATTATCACATCATATTTATAGCAGTCTTTCCTCTGAAAATGTGTTCATGGAACACTGACCATGTTTCATATATAAAAATGAATCCAAAGTAAATTGATTGAAAATATGCATATTGTGTTTGAGTTAAGATGATGTCAAAGCAACTGGGTGACTTGGTTACCTTGGCACTTTAGATGTTCAACAAATAGCATTATTTGGCCAAGTCTGTGCTAAAATGAGTCCAGGTAGTTACTTGGCATTTTGGAAAACACAAAAATTGACTAAAATTTGCATTTTTCAACTAGTTCTGTTGTTGCCCCCTAGGATAATTAGCTTCAGGTGTTTTCAACAGCATGGTCTTTTGGCTTGACACAATTTGCTTTTCTGATTACATAGGGAAAATGATATCTTATGCCCTAAATCCCAAAGATATGAACCAAACATTGCTAACTTTTACAGTTCTGCTCTTTTAATTAACCTGTATGCATTTACAAATATGCACATCTAACCTCTAATACTTGCACATTCTTTGTGTATTTAATTGGCTATACGCATGAATACCACTTACTTATACTGACTTCATTTCCTTGTTGAGTTTCAGAAGACATTTTTCTGCATTATCAGGGATCTTAGAATAGATGCAGGAGAAAATGTTATTAAGCCTGTAACAAGATAACCTAATTTGTCAAATCTGAGACTATTGGAACTGACAGATTGAATGTTAACTTTCAGGACAAATGATGAAAATAGCCCTGGAACAAAATCTTTGGAGAGAAGCTGTTAATAAATTGCCAAAGTACTTGAATTACGATAAAATGGGAAGAAATAATATCATTTCTTCCTGTTTATGATTAAATAGCTCATAGATTTGAAAAGAACAAAGAATAGTTTATGTATTCTAATTAAAGCTGAGTTCCAGGTTTGGTGATGCTTGTTCTGGATTTCACTTTTCCCAAGTGTATTGTGAGTAGCTGGATCAAGATGATTCCCTAATATATATAACTTCTATGACTAAATGACTATATCTTTAGTATTCTGATGCTTAAAAGTGGCAGTATAAAATAAATAAATTCAGAATTGTGAAGTTTACTGGCTATGCTGCCACTGTTATATTTATTAGCAGGTTATATTTATTAGCATAGATTATAAAGTGAAATGGGCATTTGGCAATTTTATGGTCTATTGATCAAGGTAGGCTGCATAGAAAGATAATTTAGGACATAAAGTGAACTGGTTAGCTGGACTGTAAGTATTGATCGAATATTCAGATAATTAAGAGCTCACACTTCACCTTCTTGCTGTCTACATAATCCCTGAATATATGACCAAGACAGATAAAATACTTACCCATCACTGGGATGTTATTTTATATGACACAAACCAACTTGACACAAGTCCCTCATTCCTCCCTTTTTATATTTGAATTACGGGGCATGACGAAAAGTTTTCCACTCTGCCTTCATGGTGCCTCTAATGGCATCTTTAGCCCTGGACTCCCCTGAACTTCAGGAGCGAGGATGCCCCTTTGACCAGCTGCAGGGTGGCCTGCTCAGCTGAATTCTGTATTGAGGGCAAGGAATCTCTTTTGTTTCACACTCTTCAAGCCTTTTCTGGCCGGTGTTAATTTGGCAGGAGTGCACACTTGGGCTCTTGGGCTGCTGCCAGTCACTTGGTCCTGAAACTGGAGTTAGTAGTATCTTGCCAAAGATTAGACTGAGAAATCTGGATGCAGGCTGGCAATCCAAGCAAGCAGCCCCAGCCAAATTGGCACAGTTGGGAAAACCTTGGAGAATCACAATTATTTTAGACAAAATACAAAGTTTGTGAGCTTTCTAAACATTATGTAAATTAGCCTTGATTCCTAATTCACAGAAGCACAAAAGTCCATCACTTTTGGCGTATATGTAAATGTATTAGTGCCCTGATTCATGTCAAATCGAACTTTGGTTTGCAAAGAGGAAATTAAATTGTGCTGCTGTAAAGACGCTTCAGTACCTGCAGCAGCAGACAGAAAACTCTGGTGCCTCAAAGCATTCCTCAGAATTCTGGTTCTCATCTCCCTTATGCAGCAGGGGCTGCCCATCTGAGAGTGTGCATTTGTATTGAGGACCCTGATATGGAATATTAATAGTACCGTTGATGGAGAACCTACTCTTCATGCCTCATGTACTGTCTCATCATTAAATTAATCCTCACAATGGTCTTGTGAAGCAAGCACTGTTATTGTTCCTGTTTTCATCTCAGAGAGCTGCAGTTCAAACCTGGTTTCCCAAGTGCCAAAGGTTGTAATTTTATCCTAATGGATATTTTGTAGTACTTTTCAAAGTTTGGTGTACCTAGAAATCCCCAGGGGAGCTTTTAAAAATGCTGATTCCCAGCTCCTGAACATAGCAATTCTGATTTCATAAGTCAGGTCTGGGGTGGGACCCTAGATATCCTATGTAACAAGTGGCACAGGTGATTCTGAGTCAGATAGTGACCTTTGAGAAACACTGCTCTATAATATCTTCATTGCACCCAGGTGTGTAAACTGGTGTTGAAGTAAGGTATCTTTTATTTATTTTTATTTTTTTTTATGACGGAGTCTTGTTCTGTCACCAGGCTGGAGTGCAGTGGCGGGAGCTTGGCTCACTGCAACCTCTGCCTCCTGGGTTCAAGCAATTCTCCTGCCTCAGCCTCTTGAGTAGCTGGGACTACAGGCATGTGCCATCACTCCCAGCTAATTTTTTATGTTTTAGTAGAGACGAGTTTTCACCATGTTGGCCAGGATGGTCTCGATCTCTTGACCTTGTGATCCACCTAAGTTGGCCTCCCAAAGTTATGGGATTTCAGGCGTGAGCCACACTGCACCTGGCCTGGATATCTTTTTCTCCCCAGATTACTTATTATGTGATGCTCAGAATCCCCAGCTGCAATCCATTCTGTGATGTTGCACTGACTTTACTTAGCAATACCCCAAACCCTTCTTTTTACTCTTCTACAGGCCTCTTCCTCCTTAGTTTACCCCAGAGTGCTTAGGTTGCTGCATTCAGAGTATCACTGAAACATATCTACTTAGAAACCTCCAAAGTAATCTGAAGCATAAAAGTTTTATTTACAGACAAACTTTGCATACTAAACATGCTTACAAGTCCTGTAGCAAAACAGATAAATTCATTTCCTCCAACTACTTGTTTCAAAGTTCTGGGTTCATAATGCTTTCCCTCTCTCAGAAGAAAATAATTCTCTTACCACACCATACAGTCGTTTGAGATCTTAAAAAAATTTTTATGATTGCTTACATATCTTAATCTACAGCTCTGAAAAATAGGAGCAATTTTTTTTGACAAATAATCTGGAAATCCGCAGAGTCTTTAATATATTATAAAGCACACTTGTGTCTTTATTTATTTCATTGAACACATTGTGTTTCTTGTTTAGCAGAAAAAAATGCCTTAATAAAGTTCAGGGCTCTTGCCTCAAAGATGGGACAGAATTTGATTGGAAATGTGAGAGTTTTAACAATATAAACAGAAAATAAACAAATAAAAAGAAACATTTAATGAGCTTCAAGAATAGTTTCCTTAAGGCAAAAAGAGAATTTCCATATTTATTCTGTGTTTTGCCCAAATACAGATTGATAGTAATATAAAGTTATACTCAAAAAGATAATTCAATTTTTAGAATTTTGTTGCTTATAAAAACAACTTAATGGTATGATGTCAACTTATGACTTTAAGATAAAAATGATTTCTTTTGAATCAGAGTCTCTTATTTTATAAGCAAAAATTTCCTCTAAAAATTGGATGTACTCAAATTAATCAATGTAACTTATGGGTTTTCCATTTACATTTACTCTGAAATTGATTTCAGAGGATTTTACATTTTAGCATCTAGCCTGAGTGGCTGTATTTCTTTAGTGAGTAGCTAGACAAAGTATTTGTTGCAATTCTGATGATGACTTATGATTTGAAGAATAGGGGGATCTAAATGTCATCACTTGATGATTTTAATTGTGCTTGAGTGCTATTCTGCAAGTTTTTTTCTTAAGGTATTTTCTACAAGTCCTGTTGTGGGATGATATTCCTAAAGTTTCAAGGTACAAGAAGCAAGAAAACAGTGTTTTAGCACCTCTGTGATACTTTAGGTTTATAGCTTTTTAATTTGTAATTTGATTAAATTAACAAATATTATCAAGCAGTATGTCAGTGCAGAGAGAGAATATACTTTTGCTGAGTTGCTGTTGTTTGCGGATGAGGGAATAAATGCATCCTAGGTCACCTTCACATCACATAAAATATGGTATAGATCACACATACATGAAGGAGGTGACTGAATTTGTGGCTTCACTGAACTTGTGGTGCTACTGAATAAAGGCAAGTTGTAAATAGAGCTTTATCATGCTTATTCAAGTAACTTATTTTTATACAATAATGTTAATAATGTTTCTTATGAAGTCAGAGGGCAGAGGTGATTATTTGGTAGTTTTAGATGGTGGCTTGTTGTTTCTGAAGGGAGCAAAACAGAAGAACATTTGGAAGGTTTTGGGGGGTAGTGACAAGAGAAGTGAGTAGTTAGAGAGATAATGACACAAGAGAAAAGTAAAGGAAGAGGTGAAGGACTGGATGGGTGGAATAGAGGAGAATAGAGAGCTCATTTCAACTGGGAAGACTAACACAAGACATAAGATGGGAATCAACAAGTTGTGTGCAGTATCAGAAAGGTGTATTTGAAAAAGCCAGAACTCTATACTGAAGAGTAAAAATAAGTGAGGTTAGAGAATATAAGAGAGTCATTTGGTGGAGGGCTTGGAATTCTAGATTTCAGAATTCAGATTTTTTAATAGGTAATGTGGTTACCTGAGGTTGTTATAAAAGAATCTGGGACTTGAATATATAACTATGCAGAAAATAGTAAAACAAAGCCAAAGGCAACAAAAACCCACATTGCCTCATGAAAACAAATGGTCAGAGCTAAATAGCATCTGCCCCCATGAACTCTCTAGCTAACTGGGCCCTCACCTAAAACTCCTTTTATCACTTATATTACCTACCTGACTCCTGTGGATATCTGAGTTTGCAACCCAGGTCTGAGGAGTTGTAGGGAAAAAAGGTAGAATTTGGGACTCACTTCACTTATTTTTACAGATGATAGGTGACCCCCAAATGCTGCTAGTCCTCCCAACAGGTAGAGAGACCAGGTGGCTCAGTCACCATACATCTCTGTCAATGGGCCGCAAATCACCCACTGACAAAGGAAAATGTCAGTTAGTAACCTGCAGCATTGTTTTGAATGATACACAACAACCACATAAAGTTTCCATGTTATTGACTGAACTTGACATTCATTGTATTGACATGCCAGAGAAATAGCCTGATGCAGAGATATAATTCAAATCAGAACTTGGGCTCACTGGTTGGAAGAAGTTTCTGTGTGATACCAGGCTTATGGAGTTTTTCAAGATAGTCATCAGAGTAGAAACATTGACCTATAGTTAAAAGATCTGAACTGTATTTCTGCCTGAGTACCAGCTTTGGAGATTTTGGTTTAATTAGTCCAGTGTGGGGGCTAGGTATCAATATTTTCTGAAATCTCTCTATGTGATTGTGTAGTCATGTTTGAAAACTGTTGATCTAAGTCATTGACTTATTGTATGTTCCTTGATCATGTGGCTGATGTGAACAAAGTCGGATAGTTGCCCAAACATGTGATACTAGGGTTGAAGTTTCTTGAAACAGAGGCAGGAAAAGGAAACACATGTCTTAAAATAGCAAACTGCATTTAGATAATAAAAATCTATAATTCGTATTAAGAAAAAGCAATCACGTAACTAGGAAAGTCATCAAAATATAAAGTCTAAAAATTGATTTGTGGCAAAAAGGAAAGAAAGAGGAGTAAGCTGAGTAGCTAAGAGTGAGGCCAATGTATATTTGGGTATGAATAACATTTCTAAGTGAGTCACTTGGGGCTGAATTCAGCCCTCAGCTGTGAGTGGAGTCTCTTTTCCAGTGTTTCTCCTGCCTGTTGTGCAGACAACAAAGTTACAGCAGGTCAAATGCCAGTAGAAGTAGCTTCAGCTTCAGAAGTCTGAAAGATCATCATGTTACTGCAAAGAGTATATAGAACAAGAAATGCACTTAAACTCATTGCATTTGGAAAGGCATTTTAGAGCACCTTTATCCCCTCTCCTCCACCAAAACAAAAAGTTCATATAGAATGCCAGAAATCAGTGTACCTATTTCATGAATAATCTGTTCTTACTCCATCTCTTTTATACTACCTCTTTCCCTTCTCTCCCTCCTCTCCCCACTTGCTTCTCCCTCTCCCCTTTAAGTCTCTTATCCTAAAACAATATTTAAACAATTGTTTTCTCTCAGTTCACATTAGGTTTCACTTTTAATTTGATGCTTTAAAAACCTCTAGTTCTGCTAAGCCACCCTTTCTCCTTCTGGGGTATCAGCTGTAGCTTTGGAATCAGTCAAACTGGGTTCAAATCCTAGTCTCATTACTCATGAATTGTATGACCTTGCTCAGGTTACTTAACCTCTCCAAGCTTTGATGTTCTCATCTTTAAAATAGATATATATCATCTGTCTCTTATAGTTCTTGTGATGATTGGAGAAAGTACCTCATTCTGTGCTTATATATAGCAGCTACTCAAAAACACTAACCTTTGCTTTGGTTTGCTGGAGAGAGAAGATAAACACAAGTGCCCAGTGCTGCATAGGGACCTAAATCAAAGGGGAAAGAACTAATTCCTCTAGGAGATATGCATCAATAGCAGTCACTTTCGATTTAAGTATTTTCCTGTAAATTTTTACCTAGTTTCTGTGCTCTAGAGACTGAGTGGTTAAAGTTGGCATGGGGTGTGAGTTTGATGGATTATGCCCAATTTTGTTTCACAATCTTTACATCCACCAGTTGTGAGATGTAGATAGCATTTTACTCAGAGGAATGCAAAACTATGGGAAAATCACAGCCTTGACACTTTGCTCGAACATAGACATTATTTCTTACTTTCATTTAAAATACCAATGCATGATTTTTTTTACCTGAGGTTTTGAGATAGCTTAAAAATTTTCAAAAGGTATTAAATCAATTTTGTTTCTGAGGCAGAATAATGTAAAAGCTTTTTTCCCACTTTTGATTAATGAAATAGGCTGCCATTGACAATGAGCGTCAGAGTTGCTATGTTTTTAAAAGTGTGTCTATGGTTACTTTAATACATTTGTTTATGTTGAAAGTGTCCTTTTCATATTTTCATCAGAGGATGCTGATGGTGTTATATTATTTATCTAGCCTAGGGTTCAGAATAGAGTGGAAACTATTTATTTTTCATTATTCATTTATACATCCAACAGATATTTATTGAAACTTTTTTTGTGAGGAGGACAGGGTTTGTGCTTCTACATGATGTAGGTCCTGAGAAAAAAGACCCAGATACTGCTTTTAAGGGCTATGGGCACAAAAAACAAACACCAATACCAAGCAAAACAATGTTTATATAGAAGCAGCAATGTATACTAAAAAGAACATGGCTTTAATGTCAAACAAATCTGGCTTAAATATTGTCTCTGCCATGTACCAGTTGTATGCTCTTGAGCAAAGAATAATCCTCCATAGTTAAAAATACCTCCCTTGCAGGGTGCAAATGAGGATGATCAGTAATGCATGTAAAGGGCTTCACAAGAGCCTGACACATAGTGGGTACAGGCCTAAGAAAGTCACTATTACTCTTAATATAATAATGTTATTGGTTAGTCACAACAGGCCATATTATGGTTATTCACATTTTAAATGTAGTTGCCAAGATTCAAGATAGTTAAAAAAAATTTGTCTAAAGCTACATAGTTTCCAAACAGCAGTGCCTAGATTCAAACAAAGCCCTGTCTTCAGACTCAAAACCTGAACTTCATCCACTTTGACTCATCCCACATACTATGCCACTGGCTGTACTTTAAATGTTTTCTGTTAGTGGCTTATATCAGTACACATGATTTGGAGGACATGATAGAAAATATTTCAGGAATATTGAATATCCACTATCCCAAATTTTTCCACAAAGTAAAAGAAATACAACATAATGTAAGAAGGGTGGTCCTATACTTGATTTGAGATGATAATAAACATTTATGGCTAAGTTTGATGAATAACTACCTGATACATTATTGAACAATTGATGATTGATGTATATTTATTGAATAAAATGCCAGAAATGATCACTAAAAGTCTATTTGGATGACCTCTGAATAGCTTCTCCAGAAAACTCATTCTGAAAGTAAAGAGATCTCTGGACTGAAATTGATTTGCAAAGAAAGACTTAGCTGTCTGGAATTGGGGAATTATCAATACACAGAGACTGTGAGACCCGATAGAGGAGAATGAATGCTCAGCATAAATTTCATTGTTTGTGAGCATATGTTGCACAACTCCTATGTATTCACAGGAATATTTGATGGGAAGACTTTGAAGGAGGGAGCTCAATGTGTGGGAAAAGAAATCAGTAAACTTGGGGGTTATAAAAAATATAACTCCATATGAATTCTCAGGTTATGTTGTCTGAGAATATTTGTATGATAGACATTGTTACAAAAAAATAGTCCATTTGGTCATATTGCCCCTGCCATGGTGTTTTGGGGCCTGATTGCAGTAGATTCAGTGCAGCAACTTATCTTGGACAGCAACTGAGCTACATTGTTGTTGATAACAACTCATTGTTTCCTCCACTTGCAAGTTCTCTGACTCTGATATCTTCTCATGCCCCAGTAGTCACCTGTCCAAATCTTGTTCATTACTCAAGGCCCAGAATTAAATGCATTCTTTGCCATGACATTTTGATAATGCCCCAATCTGGAAAAGACAGCATGGTGGAGTGGAAAGAAAAACCGTGTTGGAGTCATTAAATCAGGATAGGGATTGAATTTTAGTCATTACTTAAAAGTCCCTTTATCTCTCCAGTGTTTGTTTTTCTTTCTGAAAAGTAGAATGAGAAGGCCATCCTTCTTCACAGTGTTCTTATGAAAGTCAAATGAGATGGTTTTTGAGAAAGTGTTTATGGTTTTAAAATTACAGCATTATGGAAGCTTGACAGCTGATGGAAAGAGTATGAGATTTTGATGTCAGACAAAGACAGAATAGTTACAGGTTTTTAATTTACTTGTGATCTTAATTGACTTAACTATTTTTTATGAGTGGGAAGGGGTGGGTCAACATTTTTGAATCTAAGTTTTTATGTAAAATAAAGAAAATATGCTACCTACTTTTTAGGGTGGAGGCAGATTATAAATGAGATAATATATTTAAAATATATGCTTCATAGGGGATACTCAGTAAATGTTAGTTTTGTCCTTTTTGGAAGGAATCTCTTTCTCTTTTTAATATCCTACCTTTTAATCTCTTTTATGCCTTCTATTTTAATTATTCATATACTTTTCTCACAATCTCTACAAGACTAAGATATTTGAGAACAAGAAGTATGACATTTATGTTTGCAGCCCTAGCATCCTAGATAGGATTCTGAGCTTAATAAAACTCAATACATTTTTATTGAGTAACTAAATGAAATAATTAGTAGGAAAGTCATAATCCTTGTCCAAGATATCTTAAAAGAAGTGATGGCCATTACAGTAGTTAGTTGAAGAGTTGGCATCAGAAGAGATATAGCAATTAAAGGTAAAGTATGGAAGCACTGAAGTGGAAACCATATGCTAACTGTGAGACTCACACTGCTGCTTGGAGGAGCACATGCAGCACACAGAAAGGCCAAAGGGAAGGTATATCTTACACTTTGTGATTCAAAGATTGATTGCATGAGTACAGTCATGTAAAAGAACTTTGGTCTTTTTAGGGACTAAAATGTGTACGTAACAGAAAAAAGAAGCAAACAAACAAACAAAAAGTTCAAATAACCTAAATGTCAGTTTGCTTCCGCTTATGGCCCACTGAAGTATATTTGAGAAAGAAGAGGTCTACTGGACATGCACAGCTAACTTGTTCATGAGGGAGTTCATCCTCAGCATCAGGTGCTTCTGCATGTTACTCCAGCTCTGGGTTGGACCAGCAGGCTTATCACCCAAAACATCTGGGCACAGTTCCCTCTGTGGAAAACTGGGTCTTAAGAATTGACCTATGTCCTTGTGATAGTTTGCTCAGAATGATGGTTTCCAGCTTCATCCGTGTTCTACAAAGGACTTGAACTCGTCCTTTTTTATGGCTGCATGGTAATTCATGGTGTATATGTGCCACATTTTCTTAATCCAGTCTATCACTGATGGACATTTGGATTGGTTCCAAGTCTTTGCTATTGTGAATAGTGTCGCAATAAACATATGTGTGTATGTGTCTTTATAGCAGCATGATTTATAATCCTTTGGGTATATACCTACTAATGGGATGGTGGGGTCAAATGGAATTTCTAGATCTAGATCCTTGAGCAATCGCCACACTGTTCTCACTCATAAGTGGGAACTGAACAATGAGAACACTTGGACACAGGGTGGGGAATATCACACACCGGGGCCTGTCGTGGGGTGGAGGGAAGGGGGAGGGATAGCATTAGGAGATATAACTAATGTAAATGACGAGTTAATGGGTGCTGCACACCAACATGGCACATGTTTATATATGTAACAAACCTGCATGTTGTGCACATGTACCCTAGAACTTAAAGAATAATTAAAAAAAAAAAAAAAGAATTGGCCTCATCAGAGGAGCAAGTGTGGGGCCAAGTCCCCCTCTCTGTATCGACCTGTTCCCTTTATTTTCTACAGTACCACCTGCTCCCCTCCAGGCTGCATGTGCTTAGCTTATTGGCAACTACTAAAAGTTGGGATAATCAGAGGAATTTCCACTTAGAAAACAAAACTGATAGAAATATGTTCAGTATAACTTCACCCCATAATTCAGAGAAAAGAAAACGAAGAAATTAAATCTCCACCGGTTATACTCAGTTTCTAACTTTGATCCTCTTTCTTCACATTTAGACCTTTCTGAAATTCCCTCCTAATCTGTGTTATTCAGAATATCTATTACTGTGTATCAAACTACCCCGAAGCGTAGCGACTTAAAATAGTATTTACTTTCTTCACAATTTTGCAGGTCAGGAATTTAGGAAGGACTCAATTGGGAGGTTTGTCTCTGATCCATGCAGCATCAGCTGAGGATGGAGACCTCACCTTCAAGCTGGCTTCTTCACTCAGTATCTGTAATCTTTATCTTCTTTCTCTCTCCACATGCATCTCATTTTCCAGGACCTGTCCACATGGCTTCCCTTGGCTTTCTTCATAGCATGGCAGTCTCAGGGAAGTCAGCTTTTTTCTCCAGAGCTGGTGTTCTAGGAGGCAGGAAGAAAAAGCTGCTAGCTGTTAAGATCTGGACTCAGAAATATGTGTGCTATCACTTCTGCCATAACCTACTGGTTATGTAAATCATAGAGGCATTCCAGAGGCAAGTCTTTGCTTAGACCTCATCACTAGATGAAAGAAGGGTCAAAGACTTGAGAGCCTTTTAAATCCATACATTTGCAGTTTTATCTTCTGGAGGTCCTAAACTGTTCCCACAAAGTCCCTAGGAGTCACATCTCCTTCCCTGCTTTCCTGGTGGTACGTTTAGTAAAGTCTGAACTATTCATTCAAGTCAGGTCATGAGTTATAAACTTGCCTTTTTATTCTCCTCATTATCCTGAAGGTAAATATTGACATGGACATAGAGGTATGCCTTTCCAAGACATACACTAATTCTCTAAGACAGTGCAATTTAAATCTATAAAAAGGAAGAAATATTTTCCTGAACTCCTCCCTTATTTACAAGGCTCTTTTTCCATAGTGGAATTATTTTTTCCCATTTTCATATTAAACAATCTTCATTACTTTTCTTAATCCTGTGTTTATTCTTTATCCCCAGTTCGCCTGTAATTTCATATTATAATATCTCAGATTGGGAATAAAAAATTAGACCTTTGATAAAGCAAATATATCTTAATATCCAAGTCTTTAGAAAAAAAATGGCAAAAAGGTAATGGGCCAAATAAAGCCTTTGAACTTGCTGTTAAAAAAGTTTAATTAGATGAAGAGATAAAGACATCTTGTGCCTGCATTTTGGGAGGAAAAGGCATGATTGGTCCTTTTAGTTATATAAAGCATATTTTTATGTTACTAACATCTTGTGTCTGTAAAAGTGAAGTAATACATGTATCAGAACTCAAAAAGATCTTGGGAATATCTGGCTCAGTGTTTTTCAAACTTTTTAAAAATCAGCATAATTATTCCTCCCAAATATTTAAATGAAATAAAATTGGTTTCAAACATGTAAAATATATAAAGGAAGGGCTACTACAGTTTAAGTTGAATATAGTTGAGGTGCTGGTGGGCTGGGCACGGTGGCTCACACCTGTAATCCCTGCACTTTGGGAGGCCAAGGCAGGCGGATCATGAGGTCAGGAGATGGAGACCATCCTGGCTAACATGGTAAAACCCTATCTCTACTAAAATTACAAAAAATTAGCCAGGCATGGTGGCAGGCACCTGTAGTCCCAGCCACTTGGAAGGCTGAGGCAGGCAAATGGTGTGAACCCGGGAAGCGGAGCTTGCAGTGAGCCAAGACCGTGCCACTGCACTCCAGCCTGGGCGACAGAGTGAGACTCCGTCTCAAAATAATAATAATAATAATAATAATAATGTTGAGTGTTGGTACCTCAGCCATCATTCTACTTTTTTGTGTTCCTCTTCTCCTCCAAGGTTGCCTCTGGGTAGTTTTTAAGAAAACTTAAAATTCAGTGTAACATAACCCAGTCCCTCATAATATGGAAGAATCTGAGGTCCATTTTGATTAGATGATTGGCCCATGGCTAGTTAATAGTAATGATAACAATAAGTACTCATGGCTAACATATATCAAGGAATGGCCCAGGCCTAGGTGCTATTCTAAGCATTTGGCATGGTTCAAAGCATCTAACCTCCACATCAACTCTGTGGTGTGGACCCTCTAATTATCCTCATTTTATAGAAGAGCAAACTGAAGTCAGTGAGCTGAGGTAATTTGAAGCAAATCTCAGACTAGACCTGAGTCTCCTTAACCTCAAGGACAATGTTCTTGTCACCTATGTTTCTGTCTCTCATAGAAGACACCTTCAGAACCATTCTATAATGAAAACTGAATTTTAGCATTAACAGAAGCACACAATGCATTATTAGTCCTCTGTTTTCTTAGGTTCTTTCCAGGGATTTAACAAATCATTTAGAGGCCAGAGACACTTACATCTTTGATATTCCCACAAACCCTCAGGACCTAACACAACCTCCAGTCTGCTGTAGTTCACATGCTTCAGTACCTGAGAGGTTGCCTCAAACGTGGCCCTTACTAGGAACCTGGGGATGTGGAAATCACCAAGATATGGAGGAAACAATGGTGAAGAGAAGAGCTGGAAAAGCCTTTCCAGTATCCATGTGCAGAATTAGATTTGTGTACCACCTGTGATAACTGGAAAAAAATCTCATCTTTTCCTTTTTCTATTTCTCTAGGGTAGAGAGACTCTGTCTACAAATGTATCTTGAGGTTCCCCTTGTGTATGTCAGGACTTGCATATATATTTGTTGAATTAGTGGACAAATTGGCAGCATTATCTCTTTCTCTAATTAACCAAGTGACTGAGGCCAAACAGCTCTCCCCCTTCCTCCCTCCCCAGCCTGCTTTGCTTTTAATGACACAAGATCCAGCTGCAGAGTGATGGGGAGAGCCATCTGCAAATTAGCAGTTGAGGGATACAGAAGAGGCCCAGGAGGTCCGAGTGACCTATCAATTGAATAATCCACTTGTGGTTAATTGAGAATGAGATTCAATTAACACATTTTGTACACTGTTCATCTAAAAATTTTAATAAATTTAAAATCATGAATAAATTATGCAGCTCTGATGCATGGTACATGAATATGTGTCTAGGTGAGTGAATTTGTTTAATTTGGGTTAACATAAGTAAGAGGTATTAACTTTCTTATCTGAGATTCGATGGGTAGCTAGGAAGAAGATGGTAATTGAAAGGCTAAGCTCAGTGAAGCCATGAAGAATACTCTAATTTAATTTAGAACAGAAGGTTCAGATCTTGTGAATTCTGACACATGCATGTATGGAAAGAAGGAAACACACTTTTAAAATACTACTATTTTAGGTGGCATGAAGTCTTTAGCTCAAACTTTTAGACCCAATTTAGTTAGATGTATAAATGATGATTCTATCTCCTAGGATGGCCTATAAAAGTGAATATTTGTTCAACATTTTAAGATCGTCAAATTGAAAGTGCTGTGTAAATACTGGGCCAGATTAGCTCGCCATGTGTCTCCTTGTGTGCACAGAACTTTCACTGACTTCAACGGGTGGAATGTGGTGGGAGAATCTGGCTCATTATTAGTTTTCATATTTTGATTTGATCAACTGTTGTCAATTACAGACATTGGTAATTACCCACAGGAAAGGAGAGGAGGGGGAAAAAAACTTGCTATCATAATATTTATCTTATCAGTTATGGTATTTTCCTATATCAAAAAAATATTGTGGTGAATTGTGTAACACAGCAAGTGCTGATTTTACAGTACCCTTGACTTGAGTGTATATTTATACAGATTTTAAAAATTTCTCAAATAAAATCCCCATGCTTATAGAGTAGTGCTGCTTCACTTATCGCTGTGCCTTGTTAATCTTCCTTTAACCCTTCTACCAATTCTTGAGATATGCCCCTCAGATTCTATCCCCCATTAAATCCATAGTCTAGGTCATTGCTGTCTAAACACGTTCTGTGATGAAGAAAATGTTTTATATCTGCACTGTCCAATGCAGTGTACAATAGCCACATATGGCTACTGAGCACTTAGAATATGGTGAGTGTGACTATGGAACTGAATCCCTAATTTTGTTTTAATAAATTTAAAATTAAATACTCACATGTAGCTATTGGCTGCTGTATTTCCAGGCAGTCCAAACTCATGCCTTAATTATTGTGACATCCTATTGACTACTCTTCTCACTGCAGGACATTTGTCTTCAATTTCTCTTATATACCACCAAATTAATGATCTTTAAATTCTGCTTACATCATGAAGTTCCTACTTAGAAACCTGTGGTGATTTCACATAGTCTGTCTACTACAGTAACCTACAGAGCACAATGTGCTCCAAATCTGGCTGCCCATTAGAATCACTTGGGGATACAATGTAGAGTACATGGTTCATTAGGTCCCTGATGGAACCTGGGAAGCTGATTCTCAGCCAACTTTAAGAATACCAGTCCTAGTATCTCCACTTTTCTACATATTCATTATTGCCACTCTAGGTAAATTTATGACCATGCCTTGCCTGGAATCCCGTAATGTTCTTCTAACTTTTCTCCCTATCTCCTTTCTTGCCATTCCTTCCTCCTCCCCCTGACAATCATTCTCCAAATAACAGCTTAAATGATCTTCCTAATAGTTCAAATAGAATATGTTATTCTGACAGTTCAAACCCTCAAAAGGCTTCTCATTGCCTATGGAATAAAATGCATTTTTCCCAAATGCTCTTGGTCTACAAAAGCCTACATGGTATTCTTTCCGCCTGCCACTGAAACCTCATTGTTTTTTTAAACTTGCTTTCTCTGGCTTACTGTCGGTATGTTCCTTCTTTGAGTACATTAAGATTCTTCTCATCTCAGTGTCTTTGACTTGCTGTTTTCTTGGACCATTCTTTCTTGGGAACTTCAGAAGTTTAACACCTTCTTATTCTTAACATCTCAGCTCTCATCACACTCCAGAAAAATGATTCCTTTTCCACACTATCTGTTGTCTCTGTCCATCTCAGTTACCCTCTATACACACTCTTTTTATGTCCATAAGTACTTACTAATTTTCAATTATCAAAAATTATGTTTTATTGGTTTAAATGTCTATTACCTCCTATGATTAGGAGATAGGTTCTATAAGAGCAAGGATTTTATCTCTCTTGTCTTAATGCTGTTTTCTAAATCACAGTCATCTTCTTAGTTTATATTTGCCTTAACCTTTTCTTCAAACACAGTAGATTACAAAATGAAGTTTTAAGACCAGCAACATTAGCATTACATGGAAACATATCAAAATGCAGTTCTGTGGCTCTACCTCAGACTTTGTGAATCAGAAACTCTGGGGGTAGGGCCTAGCAATCTGTACATTAGCAGGCTCCTCCAATGCTTTCGATACATGTTGAAGTTTGTGAATGGCTGCTTAAACACGTACCATCTACTACCTTTTTCTTTCTTTTTTGAGACAGGGTCTCACTTTGTCACTCAGACCTTTGTCTACAACTCAATGTAATAATAAAATAAATTTAAGAGTTTATGATCCGTTTCTCTGAACCTTCCCCTCATACTTCCTTTATCTTTCTATGTGTTACATTCTGGGAATATAGCACAACTATTAATCGTTCCACTCACTTATTTCTTCTTCAGTTGTGCCTGTTCTGTCATTCTGTGGAATGTGTCTTTGTCTATGGAGTCCTGATGAATGAGAAGTCCTGATAATTATTTCCAAACATTTGAATCTAATGGTTAACTAAGATGGTTAACTAAGACTATGTAAACTCAGCAAAACCTAGATTGAGTGTCAGCTCAACTACAGATTAGGTTGACACAACTCTTGTTACTAATGCCTGACAGAAGAAGAGGTATGCTCTTTACCGGGAGTAAATCTTATTTCTTTAATCTCTACTCTGCTTTATTTTTTAATCACAAAATGCCTTGTATACAATGAAAAGTTATGAGGCACACAAAGAAGCAGGAAAATGTGACCCATGAAAGAGAGAAAATAGTTAAAAGCAGCATGTCCAGAGATGGACCAGATAGTGTAATTAACTATCAGATGGAAACATTAATTAATTAACAGATGGAAACATTAAGAAACTATGAGTACACGCATTAAGATCTAGTGAAGAAGTTAGACATCATTTCAGAAGAAATGGGTAATTTCATTAGAGAAATAAAAATATAAAAATTGAAATACATATACACATCAGAAATGAATCACACCTTGATGGTCTTAATAGCAGACTGGGTATAATAGAGGAAAGAATTAGTGAATTTGAAGATAAGTCACTACAAAATTTTAAATAAACATAAAATAGAAAAAAATAAAAGGAAAAAAGCATCTAAAATTTGTACCTAGAGTTTTAAAAGAGAAGAAGTTCAATAATGGCAGAAGAAATATTTTAAGATGTAATGGCTGTGATTTTTCCACAATTAATAAAGATCAACCCACAGATTCAAGAAGTTCAATAAATCCCAAACATGAGAAATACAAAGGAAGTCATACATAGGCCCATTATAGTCAAACTCCTATAATCCAAACATAAAAGGAAAAATTAAAGAGCAACTAGAGAAGAAAAAGCAAAATGATACCAGTGACAGCTGGCTTCTTATCACAAGCAATGGAGACCAGAAGAAAATGAAATAGAATCTTTAAAGTGTTAAAAAATAATTGTCAGCACAAAATTCTAGATTCAGTAAAAATATCCTTCAAAAATGAAGATGGGATAAGTAGATTTTTCAGACAGACAGAAGCTGAAAGAAAATTTTCAACAGATTTTCTCCACATGAAATGGTAAAGAAAGTTTTTCTAGCTACAGGGAAATGATGTAAGATGGAAGACTACACTTGCGGGAAGAAATAAAAAGCATAGAAATGGTAAATATGTGGGTATATATAAAATATCTTTTAAATACTATTGTTTTTTATGTCTGCATACTTTTAATTTACTTAAATTATCATTTACTAATTAAGGCAAAAAATAATGTATCTTAGAGACTATAGCATTGGTAAAACATATGACAAAACAGACTTAAATTTGGGAGGAAAAATAAATTCAGTTATAATGCTATAATGTTTTTACATTTCTTTAAGAATTATATTACTTGAAGGAAGAATGTAAAAAGATAAAGTATATATTGTAATCTCTAAAGGAACACTGAAAAAGTAATACAGAGTATTACAGCTTTAAAGTCAATTGAGGACATAAAATTGAATGTTAAAAATGCTGATCTGCCTGTAATAAGAGGAAAAAAGAGGAACGACAGAATAAATACTGGATAAGACAAATAGAAAGCATATATAATAATGAAAGGCATTAAGTTAGCAGTATTATGTTAAGTATATGAGAATTAAACATCACATGTAAATAAGACAAACATTGTTGAATTTTTGAAAACAAGAGCAACTCTATGCTATGAATAGCATATACTCTTTATATATAAAGATACCTGCATGTTAAAAGTAGAGGATTTGAAAAGTTATGTTATATACTCATTACAAATAAGGAAGCTTAAACAAATGTAATCTTAACGTGAAGAGTCTTAGAAGTAAAGATTAGAATTTCATTAAAAGGTCAAATTATTAAGCAGACGTAACCATCTTAAATGTGTATGTACCTACTGGTAACAGAGGTTTAACATTCAGGTAGCAGAACTTGATAAAAAGCTACAGATAGAAAAATCCACAAAAATAATGAGATATTTAGCACTATTAGTAATTATTGAAATAAGTAGTTACAAAAAAGTTAGCTTATACCCTATAAACTATTTCAATTGACTTGACTTTGTTGCTATTTTATAGAACACAGTACCCCAATTTCGGAGTACTTATTCATCGGTATGGCATATGCAACATTCACTAAGATAGAATATATGCTGAATAATAAAATGAGTTACAATATGTATCAAAGTATTAAAATCATATGTAGTTATTCCTTGACCAATATGAAATTAAGTTAGAAATCGATAAATGGTGAGTTATCTGAAAACTCCAAATATTTTCAATTTAGCAAAGATACATTCAAATAATCCACAGATTAAAGAAGAAATTATAAGGAAAATAAAAAAATATTTTAAAATATTTCAAAATTAATTATAATGAAAATACAACACATAAAACTGTGTAGATGCTGCTACTGTGAAACCATTACTTAGAGAAATATTTATAGGTTTGGCATTTATAGGTTTAAATGTACATATTCTAAAAGAAGAAAGGTCTAAAATTAACAACGTAAATGCTGACCTAGGACTCTAGAAAATAAGAGGAAATTTAACCCAAAGTAAGTAGAAGAAAGAAAATATCAAAAATAAAAGCAGAAATGCATGAAATATAAATGGATGAGCACACATCACTACTTCTATTTAACATTGAATTAGAAGTCCTAGCCATTGCTTGTCTGGTTCTTTATAGACATTAGTAAAGTTGATAAACCTGTGGCAGGAATGACCAGAACAAAACAGAAAATACCCATATAAGAAAAAAAGAGAGACATCACTACAGACTCTACAACTTATTACAACTGAATCAAGAAGAAATAGAAAATCTAAAGAGTTTAATATGTATTAAAGAGATTCAATTAGTAACTCAAAATCTTCCTACAGAGAAAACCTCAGGACCAGATGTGTTTATGTTTTAATTCTATCAAATATTTAGGAAATATATAATGTAGGCTTTATACAAATTTTGTCAGAAAATAGACTAGGTGGGAGTACTTCCCACCTTAATTTATGAGATCAGCACTACTGTAATACTAGAACCTGATAAGGCTATTATTAAAAAAGAAAATTTAAGTCTAGTATCTCTCATGATTATAGATGCAAAAATGCTTAACAAAATATTGGCAAACTGAATCCAGCAATATATAAATAAATGATACATTACGCCCAAGTAAGTGTTGCTTGGAGAATGCAAAGTTGGTTTAACATTTTTTAAAAAGTCAGTCAATGTAATTTGCCACACTATTGGAATAAATCAGGAGCATTGTTTATCTCAATAGATCCAGAAAGAATTTTACCAAATTCAGCACTCTTTCATAACATTAAGACTCAGCAAATGAAAAATAGAAGGAAACATCCCAAATCTGATAAAGAACATCTATTTAAAAATCTTTCCCATGGTTTTAGTTTTAATAATGAAACAGTAAATTTTGTCCCCTAAATTGGGATCAAAACAAGAATATATTCTTTCACTGCTTCTGTTTAACATTAAATTAAAAATTCTAGCCACAACAAGGCAAGAAAAAGAAAGAAAATGCCCCCAAATTAGAAAGAAGTAAACTGCTGTTATTTATGGACAACATTTTTGTTTACATAGAAAATCCAAAAGAAGTAACCAAAAAAGTACTATTACTAATAACTGAATCTAACATGATTGCAATATAGAAGTTAATATAAGAAAATTTTAGTTCTATATACAAGCAATGAAAAATTGGTAAGTTAAACTAAAATAACATTTACAATAGCAGTGCAACACATTGAATACAGAATAATAAGTAGAATGAAAGGTATGGGGTTTGGAAATTATGAAACCCTGATTGGAGACATTAAAGAAAATAACAAATAAATAGAGATATATGCCATGTTTGTGGATTCAAAGATTTAATATTACTAAGATATCCATTCTGTTCAAATTAATCTTGAGATTCAAAGCAAGCTCACTTAAAATCTTGATAGGCTTTTCTCCCTAGAAATTAACAATTAATTTTCAAATGTATACAGAAATGTAGAGAATCTAGACTACACAAAACAATCTTGGAAAAAAGATTACAATAGCAAACTTTACATTAACTGTTTTCTAGATTTTCTCTACCTACAATAAAGCCACATTCATAAAGACTGTGATAATTGCCTACTTGGATAAACAGGTAGAGTCCAGAAGTGGACTTATGTACAGTTGATTGACTGTTGACCAAGGTACAAGGGCTTATATCTAGAATATACAAAAGGTCTCCAAAAATTGACAATAAAAAGACAAACAATGCAATTAGTAAATGGAAATTACACTTGGACAAACATTTTACAAAAGAAGATATAAGAATCTCTGATAAGCTTATGAAAATGTGCTCAACACCATCGCTCATCATATAAATGCAAATTTAAGCCACATGATACCCACTAGAATGGTTAAAATAAAAATGACTGACAACACCAAATGTTCGTTAGGATGTAGGGCAAACAGAAATCTAATACATTACTTCTTGAGAGTGTCAAATGGTACAAACACTTTTGAGAACTGTTTGGCTTTTTTTTTTTTTTTTTTTACAGGGTTAAACTTTCATCTACCCTTTGTGATAGCAATTCCATTCTTACCCAAAAATACTTGTACAAGAATGTTTATAGGTGCTCTATTCATAATAGGCTTGAACTGACAATAAGCCAAACATTCTTCAACAGGAGAATGGGTCAATAATATGTATCATAATTACATGGTGGAATACTGTTTGTTAACTAAAAATGTACAAGCTAATTATGTATACAACATAGACACAAAGGCACTAGGTTGATTGAAAGAATATATATTTATTATTTCATTTATATGAAATGAACAGATAAAATTATTCTGCGGTGATTGCGATCAGAAACTTGGTGCCTATGATGGAGAAATTGAGTGAACAAGCAAGAGAGAACTTTCTGGAGTGATATAAATGTTTTAAATTTTGTTTTGGAGTGTTAGTCACACAAATGTACACACTTATCAACATTTATCAAACTAAACTGTTAATACCTAGACATTTATTTATATAAATTATACTTCAATTTAAAAAATGTTATTTTGGGGTCTCCTGTTTGTTGTTTCCTCAGTTAATTGTTCTCATTCTTAGCCCTTTTATTTCACGGAGTTGGTTTTCTTAAAATGTTTCACAATTCTTGATCAGATGTCATATTTGAATCAGTAACTCCGAATGCATCTGTCTGTAGATGTGACTCTATTTACCATAGACTACATAATTGTAGCACAATGGTAAACATGCTATTGGTGGATTATACTAGTTTATTTCCTAAACATTGACACTCTCTTTTCCTCATGACACTGGACATTCTGCACAGCCTTTTTGCGCCATATTCACATACTCAATGCTGCAGCATTTCAAAGATCTCTGTTGTTGCTTCTGTGCATACGTGTGTGTGTGGGGGGTGGGTATTGGGGGCAGGGAGCAATTGGTTAATCTGCTAAATTTCTTCAAATGTTTCTAACATAACAGACCACTCTGATTGTTGTCTCAGCTTTCTGAGTGTGGAACAACTTTGAAGCCCCTTCTACCTTTTGTGGCAGTTCTTTTTCTGTGCATATTTATTCCAATTGCTTTCTATTTGGGAGAGATTTCTTAAAATTTTTGACATAAATTTAACTCTCTCATGGTTTCCAGTGCTATAATAAATTTACAATTTAGGAAAAGGGACTTGTTTTCTTCATTTGCGGAGATTTGAGTTGGGGCTTAGAGATAAATACATTGGCTATATTTGCCATCTTAATCCAATTTCCCAAGTCAGTTTTAATTAGCAGCTGTGCTTGCTGCTTTACATACTGATGCATGTAGTAACTCTCATTATCACTTTCATGTGCCCTGTGTAATAGTTTATGGACCTGGCAGTGGCTTGGACTCTTGCTGTTTGTAAAATAAATATTCACAAGTTCACAAAAGTAAATATGGATTGATCTCTAATGTACAAGCAGATTGAGGAAGGAGACTATTCCTTCAACATGCTTGCATTAGCAAGAAATGAGATTGATACTTTAGAATCTCCATCTAAAGATTCAACTCTATAGACAGGGAGCCCCAAACTGAGACTGTAGGAGATCCCTACTCAACATTGCCTAAAATCTCCCTAAGCACCTAGCCCCTGACAGTTTATCATTGTAATGTTGACCTAACACTTTAGGAGGCTGTGTCTATAAATGAAGGATGTGTTTGTGCACTAAAGTCAAGTGCTATTTGCTGAGGATAGTGTGACTTCCATTTGACTTTCTTTCTGGTAAAAGCAGATGGAAAAGGTTTTCTTTCGTTGTTTGCTTTCACATTAAAAACAAATACTTACTGCCAAAAACAAGGATTGGAGTACTGCAGTTCCCCCTCACAGCTGTTATTTAGAGGTGGTCCAAAACTCTTGAAAGAACATTAGGTAGTACAAATCCATAGGAAGCCAGTAGTGAAAATAGCATTTTCTGGCTCTTATTTTTTTGCCCACTGTTACAGGTCATTTGTAACACCTAGAGCAGATATGATATAGAATTTACAAATGCATGAAGAGGTCCATTTTATTGACAAATTTTCCATGTTACAAAGCAGGAAACTCAGTGAAGCACAGAGTAATTAGGCACCTTAGATTTATTTTGAAAAGAATGTAGAAAAGATTTTATGAAAATCTGAGGCCTTTACAATGTTATTTGAAGGAAGACTACACTTTTGTTATTATAATAAATTGGCAATAAGTCAATAATTTTTGCCAAATGAAATTTTGATGCTGTAGTTACAATTTGCAAAAGGTACTTTAACCAAACGGACATGTCTGACTTTATTATTAAAATAAATATTTATTGTAAAACAATTTAAAAATCCTTATTTCTACAATTCAGAGGTCATCATAAATATTTTAGAGTTTTCTTGTCTAGATTTACTGCTATATTGTAAAAATCATATACTTTTATCAAGATATTTTACTTTTACTTAACACTCTATCTTTAAAAATAGTTTTAATAGATAAGATGCATATTAATATGGGTGGAAGTTTATTCCAATTTTATTTTTTCTTTCCAATTATAAATTACAGTGTAATCAATACTTTTGCAAATAAATCTATGGGTGAGTAATCTGGTTATTTCCTAGAAGTTGGTTCTGAGGAGAATGAACTGAATCCAAAAGAGATTGTATCCATGATCAAGCTTTAGCTTCCATCTCCCAAATTATTTCTAGTATTCTGCTGATCTGAGGAGCTGAGTCAGTATTTCCTTATTCTCTCATTAATCTTAATAGCATTCCCCAGGAAGTTGAAGAGGATGACCATTCTTTAATGAGAAATATATGAATAGTTGTGCTTCCTTACCAAAAATCTCTAAATAAACTCCTAAAATCCATTGTGTGATGAGAATATTTTTTCAAGCTTCTAATAACTGTAATCAAGTTGTTGCTAGAAATCTGGCTCTAACTTACACTCCCACCAAAGTTATTGTAACCCTGATTGAATATGATTTTTCTTTAGAAATTCTGACCATTTGACATCAACAAATGGCGTTTGAATTCTCATTTTCATTTGCATATATTTGTTTATAAAAAATTTACCAGCCATTTGTATGTCCTCTTTTGTAAAATATACATCTGTGTGTTTTATCCATGTAGCTTTAAATGGTGAATTATTTATATAGATAAATTAAAAGCATGTACAAATTGACATTAAGAGCATCACTATGTTTATTTAAAATGTTATAATTTGATGTATTTTACAATTGTATTTGATATTGTTTTGTAAAATACAAATATTTATGTATATATTTATAATGTATATTAATCTTTTTTTTGATTGTTTCAAATCTTATGTAGCATTTTGAATTATTAAACTTTAAATCTATTCTTTTCTATTCTATAGATATGGCTGATGTCAGTAAAAGTTTTGTGCATTTTAGTAGATCAAGTACGTTCAGATGAACAGATTTAATTTTGATTTCTAGCTGCTTTCTTCAAAGAGTGTCCCATTATATATTCTCTGTTATTTACAGTTAACTATCTTCAAGTAAAATTGTAAAATATGCAATTATCATTAGGTAGTTATTAATGACCTACATGCAATTGTTAAAGGCTTGTTAAGACTCTTTTTTCTTCTTCTAGTTTTAGCCCCAGAATTTTGTAACGTCCAAAGATAGGCCAACCCCAGATCACTTTTATCTTAGGACTCTTGAAACATTGAGTTACTTGGTTTGAAGTTTCCAAGCTAAGTTCAGCAAACAGGTTTGAAGGACAGGTTCTGATGACTTGGAATGCTTAGTGCTGAGTTGTTTTTTGCCCAGAGTCAGTGCAATGCTATCCATTCTGCATTTCAAGTAAACGGTAGTCCAGTTGTGCTCATGGATCTGTCATCAAACACAGTTCAGGTCTCAGCTTTAACTTATCTAAATATAGTCTTACTCTGAGTGACAAGATCCTGGTAAGTGGCATTCTCTGCCATCCTCTTTGATATTGTTTCTAGCAGGATGACTCATGGCTCTGCTCTGCCCTAGAAAATGTTTAATTACACTAGGGGCTTTTCATTGAGTAAAAACATCATTGACAGATCAGCTGCCACCCTGACAAGTTGGATTGTTATTCTGCTGTCTGAAGGTCACACAGCATTTACTTTTGTAACGCTGACCATCTGAAGGGAATTTCAGCTAGATTTCTAGACAGTCTGATGCTGTCAGGTGGAAAGACAGTAGAAAGTCCAGAAATAGAGACACGTTTGGGTGTCTTAGTGAGATCCCATAAAGCTTTGAATGTTAAAAAGCTTAGATATTTGTTGTGTTATAAACTTTTCAGAGGGAATAAAAACTAATTCTACTTCTTTGGGTTTTATACTTTATTCTAACAAAAGCACACACATACATAGTTTTGATATGAAACTTACTTGATGATATATTTGGTAATTTAATTAGAACACTTTGAAACATAGGTTTTATTAAAGAAACAATTTCCTTTGGTTTCAGTGACCACTATTCCTGTGAATGACACACGCCACCAAACCATTGAATTTGGGTACTTGGGTTCCCCATTCAAAAGGCTACCAGGCAGCTAAAAATGGTCGTGAAATCTCCATTCTAGCCTCGGTGCAGGTGTCTGTTGTAAAATGATCTTCCTTTGGCTTGAGTGACTGTCACATCCTCATTTCTCACATGGAGCTCTGTGCATTCTGAGTGCACACTGGGATGAAAAGTGATTCTGGTGATGAGGATTATATTGCTCCTTCGTATGTTTCCAGAGCAGTCAGAATGCTTTCTCCCCCACACACGGAGAACACAGGAGGCTTCTTGGTGATAGGTTTTTATTGATAGCCTTATGATTGATAAGGCTAATGCTGCCTCATTTGCTCCCTCTTATATTTTCATTGATGGGAACAGGTTCAGGGAGCAAATTAAAAAAAAAAATGTAAATCTTTCAGCAAGAAAACTTTCTTCTCCTTTAATCTTTCTCCATTGTTATTTCCCTATCTCACCTTCTGACCCAGAACTGCTCTCACTTTTAAAAACCAGAGATGTGGGAGAAATCAAGTTCTAGATTTTACTATTACCTTTGACTCTTAGAAATCAGCTCAAGTGGGTAGAGAGACTTGTGAAGACCAGCATTTGGTCTGTAAACAAGACTAGTGGTTGGTGATTACACAAACCTGTGTCTTGTCAGATTCATGAATTTAAATTGTTGTGCTCAGATACCCCTGAGGATATCTAGAATCTAGATC
Source organism: Theropithecus gelada (assembly GCF_003255815.1). NCBI lineage: Eukaryota > Metazoa > Chordata > Mammalia > Primates > Cercopithecidae > Theropithecus > Theropithecus gelada. Next base: position 26,396,070 of record NC_037680.1, on the reverse strand, counting down.
AAAGCCTTTGCTTCCTCAAGTACCAAATGGTTGGTGGTTTTGTACCACTTTATCTGTAGCCAATTCCAAGGTTGAAAAGGTGGAATTGAGAGTTTACATACAAAAAGCTGGGATCCAGTATGCTGGGGTAAGCCCCATGTTTCCTCATGGTCACTGAACTCCAGCCTTTTCTCTCTAACCTCTTCCTGGACCACAAAGGACTTTTTTGGATCCTATACATTTTTGCCTTTATATGCTCCTTCCTTCATAAAAAATGTTGAAATTTTTTCTTACAACAATATTTATATAAAGACAAATACAATTCAGACTGGATTCATTATGACATATTTATTATTTTTATATGCATTTTTCTAATTTAAAAAATAAAAATAAAAAATTTATGGACTCTTAAAAGTATCATAGCTCCTAGGCACTGTGTCTAATAGATAACTAGGGCCTGCCCTAATATGTGCGACCAAGTACATTGTTCTTCGTTCTGTCACTTAGACCATAGGCCTTCCCTAGTTTCAGGCCCAGACCCTGCTCAAATATTGCAAACCATTCCATGTGGGATGCTCCCATGACAATCAGCTGGCAAATGGTGATATATTTTAACTGGGAAAGACTACCCATTACCATGGCTCCATTACCTCCAAATATTGCTGTTTGCTGAGAACCACCAATGCCTCACTCAGCCTTTAAATTCAATCCTTGTGGGTACTTACACAGGGCTGAAGTACACTTGGGTTATGGCAGCTCTGTGATTTGCGCCACTAAGTTATTTGCCAAAGAGCCCAATCCTACAGACTGCCTGACTTCCTTTCCTCTGTCATTCATTAGTATTGCAATATGTCTTATGCAGTCTAATAGTTACTCACTGACTACTGGCAAGGCAATGGCAGGCAAAACAAGTACCCTATTATAAGCAAATTTTGTAACGTAAAAACAATTTTCTTCTTTGTGGCAACTTAGTTCCGAGTTAGAGTTATTGGTCCCATTAGGCCTTTCATCTGACTTTTCCTTCACTATTCAGCTTCTCAGATAGTTGTTTACTTCATCTGTGGCTACTTTTGTTTCTGAGATGAATTCAGCAAACACCTGTTGAAGCCCTCTCTTGTGCTAGGAGCTCTGCCATGTGTGCCCGAATGGCCTACAGACTCCAATTAAAGAGAATAGGCATCCTGAAATCATGGGATTGAAATTACAGTTCAAGACCTTCTGTTGTTGGTGGTTATGCTTTTTGGTTTTAGTTATGAAAATAATAATGCTTTTGGGCAAAAAAAAAAAGTATCCATTTAGTTAAGTATATGGATGCAAAGAATGAGCATTTAGTATTATCTCCCTGATTCTAAAATTTACAATTCTCCAAAGATGATGGCCTTTAATTTTTTGGGTCTTTTTTTGGTTTTCCTCTGTTACTTTGAAAAGGTTGTATTTCTTCACTCTTACCCACCTTTCCTTCATCTTTTGTGATACTACTGTAACTGCCCAATGGGATCACTCGCTACTGTCTAGATAGAGCTGATTTATCAAGAGAGGGGAATGGCAATGGAAAAAGAGTAATTCATGCAGAGCTAGCTGTGCAGGAGACCAGAGTTTATTATTACACAAATCAGTCTCCTGGAGCATTCAGGGATCAAAGTTTTTAAAGATAATTTGGTAGGAAGTGGAGAGTGCTGATTGGTCAGGTTGGAGATGGGATCATAAGGAGTCAAAGTGAGGTGTTCTTGCTCTCTTCTGTTCCTGGGTGGAATCGCAGAACTGGTTGAGCAAGATTACCATTCTGGGTGGTGTCAGCTGATCCATCCATTGTAGGGTCTGCAAGTTATCTCCAGCACTGAACTTAATTTTACAATAGTGATGTGAATAGCCTGGGGAGCTTCATACTCTTGCAGCCAGAGGCAGCATGACCCCTAAACTGTAATTTTTAATCTTGTAGCCAATTTGTTAGTCCTACAAAGGCCGACTGGTCCCCAGGCAAGAAGGGTGTCTTTCTGGGAAAGGGTTAGTACCAATTTCGTTTCAGAGTCAAACCATAAACTGAATTCCTTCTCAAAGATACTTCAGCCTATACCCAGGAATGAACAAGGACAGCTTAAAGGTCAGAAGCAAGATGGAGTCTGCTAGGTGTGATCTCTTTCAGTTTTATAATTTCCTCAGTTACAATTTTTGCAAAGATGGTTTCAGGATGGGCTGCATGCTAGGCGCTGGGGCCTTTGACAGAGGGATAGGGCCAACCTACAGCACACGGACAGACAGGGTGCTGCAGAATAGATACACCAAGTTCACATTCCTCCTCTCCAATCTCCTGGGTCTCCCCATTGGACAAACCCAACCAGAAACTAGTAGACAAGAGAACTGTTTACTGTAGTCCATGTGGATTAGCCTCTGGATCAAGTACAGGATAGAGAAGGATGAAGGAAGGGTGCATCTACAGGGGCAAATGAAAGACACTAGCAGCTATTCTATGTACAATGGAATGATTTCCCAAGTGCCAAATGAAAATTTCTCTGGAAATTCCATGGTACAGAGATGTAAAATATTTGAGGTATTTGAATACAAATTGATAAACACATATTTTGAAATGCACAGATATACCACAAGGGTCATAGGGACCTTAGATTTAGAAAATGGAGACATATGCAAGTGAATAAAAGGAAGTTATTTCCAAGATATCAGAGGTCGCATATTTATAAGTATTCCCTCCATGTCCTTAAACTGAAAGACACATAAGGAAGCAAATCAGAAGAGACAAACCACAAAGAGAAATCTCAAAGAGAAAATTTTAGGCTCAGAACAATTAATAGGAAAAGCTCTTAGCAAGGAAAGTAGACAATCAAGAAAATGTGAAAGTAGTGAAACCGCCTTTGCAAAAATTGTAACTGAGGAAATTATAAAAGTGAAAGAGATCAAACCTAATGGCCCCCATCTTGCTTCTGACCTTTAAACTGCCCTTGTTCATTCCTGGGAATAGGCTGAACTAACCTTGAGAAGGAATTCAGTTTATGGTTTGACTCTGAAACAAAATTGATGATAGCCTTTTCCCCAAAAGATACCCTTCTAGCCTGGGGACCAGTCAGTCTTTGTAGGACTAACAAATTAGCTCCAAGATTAAAAATATATGGTTTAAGAGTCATGCAGCCTCTGGCTGCAAGAGTCTGAAACTCCCCACATTGCTCCTGGGGATAACATCACTATTCTAAAACCTAAGATCAGTGCTTGAGATATTTTGCAGACCCTCCATTGGATGGATCGGCTGACGCCACCCAGAGTGGTAATCTGGCTTATCCAGTTCTGCCATCCACCCAGGAACAGAAGATAGCAAGAAAACCTCACTTCGACCTGCTATGATTTCACCAATCAACACTCTCCACTTCCCAAATTCCTGCCCACCAAATTATCTTTAAAAATTCTGATTCCTCAATGCTCGGGGAGACTGATTTGAGTAACAATAAAACTCCAGTCTCCTGCACAGACGACTCTGCATGAATTACTGTTTCTCCATTGCATTGCCTCTGTCTGGCTAGATCGGCTCTGTCTAGGCAGTGGTCAAGGTGAACCCACTGGGTGGTTACAACACCTTGAAATTCTCTCTCCAAGTTCTAGTGACTGATTCCTACCATGCTCCCTCTGGCCTGGAGTTTGTGATAGTGGATGTGAACCCTGAGACATTTCACTTCCCTTCTGGCTTTTTCTAAGCTCTTCCTATGTTATAATAAATAGCCCCTTTATTAAAATTTCCTCAACTGTCTCATTTGAGTGTGCCATTTGTTTTCCTTTCCTGGCCTTAATCAATACACCTAAAATTTATTCAAAGTATTTGGGGGATATTCCTTAGGTTCTCTTTTCTCTAACAACATAGATTTTGCTTGGTCCTTGCTTGTTTGTTTTAAATTCTCTATAATTGCTATTAGGGTCTTGCAGCTGAATCTGCCATGAATAGCATTTGATGGACTATGGTAATGATGGTGGTGGTGGTGACAAGAAGATTTCATTGTTTACTTCAGAACATTTTTTCCTTGCTGAAATCTGAGATTAAAATGGCTTTTCCATTACAAAGCTCCAAAACATTTTCTGTATATTAGTTAGAATCCTCCAGAGAAACAGAACCAATATATATTATGTTTAATATGTATGTATGTAATATGTATTATGTTTTATGTTATGAAATATAATATAATACCCAAGATGTAACTGTTTAACTTCCTCACATCTAGGACAGACAGTTAAAATAACATCTCAACTAGGGAAGCCTACTGTGTCATGGGTGCTAAACATCTGCTCCCTGTTCACTTACTGTAATAAAAGCAATGTTCTCTTTCTCTCTCTTTTTTTTCCATATTATCTCCCCTCATTTAAGAGAAAAAATATGTTACATTTTGGATTTGTTAGTTAACAGCAGAGACAACTTCGCACATTAAAGTATTCTAGCAAAAACTCTTTAATTTTTACAACATTGAAATTCTTCTGACATGTCCCATGGTTTTTTAAGTCACTTTTAGTTTTTTGCATTTTAAATCAGATTCAATTATAAAAACACCTTTTACATTCTGTGAATATCAGAAACCTCTGCTAACTATTGTTCGAAGAGAAATTTGAAACAGATTCTATTTATATTATGTTTATATATTTTATATATTTATATTATATATTTACATAGAATATGTTCTTAATGTAGCCTTTTTAGCCTTTTTAGTTATTGAGTCTTTAAAGTGTGTGTTACTAGAATGTTCCACAATTAGATTTCTAGATGGAAGATTTGTGGCTGATAAAATTGTTCTTCTTATGTTCAGGAGACTTCTACATGTCTTTGCATCCCAAATAATGACTTCATGCATAAGTCAAATAACCTTTAGTTGATTAAAATATTTTGTTAGTCAGAAAATATCTCTCCTTGGCCCTATCAAATAATTGAGGTATTAATTTCCTTCCTTAGATCCTTCAATCATGGACAAGGGGATAGTCAATAAATTCTGTGATTTGGAGGAATGCAGTGAAAGGAATTGTAATGCTTTCTGGCACACAAAGCAGTGTTGTTTTTTTCTAACTGCCATGGCCTTTCATCCCTATGACATTTAGCGCTGAGTGTTAGGCAAAATAGAATATTGATATTTAGTGAGATGTATTTCAAATCAGTGTTAATTGTTTAGTTCAGTGGATAGCAAACTATGGTCCATGGGCCCAAATCCTGTCTGTTTTTTTATAACCTATTGCTAAGAACGATTTTTCCATTAAAAAAATAAAAATAATACTTTATGACATGTGAAAATTATGTAAAATTCAAATGCTAGTCTTCATCGGTATGGTTTTATTAGAACACAACCACATTCATCCATTACATGTATATAGGTGCTTTTACAATACAATGACAAATTGAGTAATTGCCACAGATACTGTAAAGTCTAAAAATATCTGACTCTTATAGAAAAGTTTGCTGACCCCAGCTTTAAATAATCAGGTAGAGTTTTTCTTTACTTAAAATAATAACCTAATTGAAAAACTTAATTTTCTTGGTAGCTACTGAAACAATAATGATTGACTACTAGTTTTATAAGAGAATAATAGGCATTCTAGTATTATTCCCACAGACAAGGCCATTTCTGGGGAGATAATGGAATTATTTAAAATTGTTTAGAATTTATCTCTTGTTGATTATCAGATATTGGAATATGGTGTCAACTCATATTTGCCAGTGCTTCTGAATAGCTTTAAAACCTTATTTAGGACGTTTTACCCTCTCAATATAATGCAAGAGCAAGAAAGGGAGCTCAAATCATTGTTGACTTCAGATTAAATCAGTCTCACCATGTGTCTCATAAAATAATGACTACTGAAGGTCTGGCGTGGTGGCTCACACCTGTAATCCTAACACTTTGGGAGGCCGAGGCAAGTGGATCACCTGAGGTCAGGAGTTTGAGACCAACCTGGCCAACATGGTGAAACCGCATCTCTACTAAAAATACAAAAATTAGTTGGGTGTGGTGGCACGTGCTTGTAATCCCAGCTACTTGGGAGGCTGAGGCAGGAGAATCGTTTGAACCCCAGAGGCGGAGCTTGCAGTGAACTGAGATTGTGCCACTGCACTGCAGCCTGGGTGACACAGTGAGACTCCATCTCAAAAAAAAAAAAAAAGAAGAAATAAAGAAAAAAACAAAGACTACTGTAATAGACACACTGCTTTCACTGATGCCCACTATAAAAAAAAAAAAAAAAAAAAAATCTATGGATAATTTAGCACAAAACAAACCAACTATGCTTCTATACCTATATTTCTGACACAAAATATATGGGTCTTTTCCCCACACCATTCAATTCTCTAACTCTCTGGACACCAACAGTATGTCTTATAATTTGATTCTGTCACTAACTACTCAAAGCTAGTGCAGACCCTCCTAGTAAAGGACCTAACGCCACAAGACTACTCCCCACTTCAGATGCCAATCACAGGTCCCAGGTTGTCACCTGTACTTCTGACTTATTGGCTGCAAATTAAGAGTTCCCACAACTCCCAACTTGGGTTCAGTAATTTGCTATAACAGCTCACAAAACTCAGGGAAACATTTACTTGTGTATATTAGTTTATTATAAAGGAAATTACAAAGGATGCAGGTGAACAGTGAACAAGTACATAGATGAAGTCTGAAAACATCCTTAACATCAGAGCTCTGTCTTTGTGGAGCTGAGGGTGTGCCACCCTCCTGGCACATAGACGTGTTTACTAACCCAGGAGCTCTTTAAACCCTGCTGCTTAGAGTTTTCATGGAGACTTCATTATGTAGGTATGATTGATTAAATCATTGGATATTGATAATTAAGTCAATCTCTAGCTGCTCTTCTCTCCCCAGAAGTCAGAAGTGGGGCTGAACATTCCAATCCTTTAGTCATGCCTTGCTCTATCTGGTGACTAGCCCCATCCTAAAGGTATCTAGGAAATACAGCCACCAGTCATCTCATTAGCATGCAAAAAGACACATCGCTACAGAGATTTGAAGGTTCTTAGAAGCTCTTGTGTCAGGAATCAGGACTAAGACCAAATATTATAACAAAAGATACTATCAGTCAGGAAATTTCAAGGATTTTAGAAGCTCTGTGTCTGAAATGAGGGCAGAGACCAAATATATATTTCTTATTCTGTCACCAATATAGTATGGATATATTTTCTTCATCTTTGTACTCAAAATGGGCCCCAGCAAATATAAGAACAGGTGTTTCAATTATGGTCTCATCCATGACTCTTGATTCTTGATGAACAATTGCACATAATATCTTTGTGGTTTTTTTCGCCCTTGCAATCTAGTTCCCAGCAGGAAATTTACTGAGCTGCCAACTTCTGATCATCTAATTGACTCAGAAAGAATCTGAATGAGTTTCTAAATATCCAACTGAAATCAATTGTGACTCTCTTTATTTTAGGCCCCAGGCAGATTGAAATTGAGACAATAAATGGAAGCACCTCATTCTGAAAGAATGAGAGTTGGCAGCTTTGCAGCAAACATCACATACATATACCTTCACACTCACCAACACATATACACATACAGCACACTCACATACACACTCATTTACCAAGTTTTATATTTGGAAAGAATACGTAATTGGATATATGTTTGGCATCTTAAAAGTCCTAGCTTCCTATAATCCATGATTTCAGCAATCTAGAAAAAAGTTTCATCCAATAAAATAAAATATTAGGACTATATTAGTCTATTTTGTGTTGCTTATAACAATACCTGAAACTGGGTAGTTTATAAAGAAAAGAAATTTATTTCTGACAGTTATGAAGGCTGAGAAATCCTAGGCTAAGGGGCCGCATCTGGTAAGAGCCTTCTTGCTGGCGGCTACTGTGAAGTCTTGAGTCATTATGGGACATCACCTGGTGAGGGGGCTGAGTGTGCTAGCTCAGGTTTCCCTCCCACTACTTCTGAAGCCACCAGTCCAACTCTCAACAGTAACTCATTAATCCAGTAACTCATTAGTCCTTTAATTCATGAATAGATTAATCAATTCACCTCTTAAAGCCCTACCTCTCAATACTGCCAAAGTGGGTTCTAAATTTCAACATAAATTTTATAGGAGACGAACACTCAAACCATATCAAAGACTATTGCTGGTATTGGAGAGCCACAACTAACACATAGCTTAATTACTTAAAGATGTCTCTACCCTTAGTTTCTGCCAAAGGTCTTGAGACTCTTTCTTTTCACTGTATTTTTCATTTTCCTCATGGAAAAGTTTTTCCCAAGGTTCTTCTATTTGTACACATTTTATATTTAAATGTTTTCATTAAATTCCAATTTGTGTGAAATAGAAACAACAAGAATTTCAAACAGTATTGTTATGGGTTTAGTAGCCCATCTGCTGTTCTATCTTCTTTTTCTAACAGTTAGAGAAGGAACAACTGTGAGAATAAACAAAGTATTTAACACCATGCCTCTATGTGAGAATTCTAAGTATCTGAACCTTCAGAAAGGAGGAACTGACTCTTCAATTTTCATTGCGGTGTGCAATCATGATGAGCACTATTAGGAACTGTGATTAGAGGTGAAGCATTTGTAGCATTCTAGTGAGCATCAAGTGATTAAACAAACACACACCCTGAACCATTATTTTCAGGAGAATGTTTAATGGTGGGACAGCAAAGTGATCTGGCTGCAATGCAGTGAGAGAACTGTTTCAGTTCAGATCCTTACAAAGGAGGCTCTTTCCAACAGCGGAGTTCCCCAAACCCTATTCCTATCCCTCCCAAAAGAAGAGAGCGTGTGGTGGAACCACAAGAACAACACAACAGACCAGTTGTACACAGACAAAGGCCATTTCTGACCCAGGTAGGAGACCGGAAGCAAGCACTTTGCAACCACATTGGTGGAAGGAACATTGGTAGGTAATAGTTCAAGACACAGCTTGGACAGAACTTTGTTCCCAAGCCCAATTTATGACCTTAGAGAGATAAAAGCCAAATAGAGTGTAGAACTGAAGTGGCATCGTTGTCTGGGTTAATACCTGAGGTTTGGTGCCGCATACCAAGAAAATCAAGGATATGGACATACACAAGGAGTGAGTTTGAGAGCAGAGGTTCAATAGACAAAAGAAAGAGAAAAGAGAATAGCTCTCTCTCCTGAAGAGAGGGTGTCCTGAGTGGGTCTTCTGGCTGGCGGCAGAATGCATGGGTTTTATAGACTGGCTTGAGGAGGCAGTGTCTGATTTACGTAGGACCCAAAGATTGCTTGAACCAGCTGTGCCATTTCCAAATTGCACAAAGAGGCCTGCCAGCACAAACTCATCTTTTATTATGTAGGTGGGGTCTCTTCCTGGCCTAGGCCATGTTTTCTGTTCCTTGCCATAAATGTTGTTGACAAAGAAAAGGAAAGACGAAGCCTCCATGTTGAACATTCCTGGCCCCCAGGTAGCCTTTTCCTGTTGGCAAAGTGGCCAGCATTCACCCGTGGAAGCTTCCAGCTTGCTTATCTATGTCTGCAGCTCAATTTTACAGGCTGCTCTTTCTTTAAAAAGAAATGATTTTGGGGCTGTTTTTCATTAAAAGGAAAACCTTACTGAGGATATCCTTACCCTAACTATCTGCCTAAATAATTTCTTTTTAATGTGCCTGTATGGACTCCACTAAAGATAATTAACAAAATTTGGACAATGCATTGGAAAAGGGATGTGTTTGTCAGAGGCATTTAAACCAGAGTAACACCATCTTGAATAGGAACTGGGTAAAATAAGGCTGAGACCTACTGGGCTGCATTCCCAGACTGTTAGGCATTCTAAGTCACAGATTGAGATAGGAGGTTGGCACAAGATACAGGTCACAAAGACCTTGCTGATAAAACAGCTTGCACTGAAGAAGCCAGTCAAAACCCACCAAAACCAAGATGGCAACAAGAGTGACCTCTGGTCATCCTCACCGTTACACTCCCATCAGCACCATGACAGTTTACAAGTGCCATGGCAACATCAGGAAGTTACCAGATGCGTTCTAAAAGAAATGGCCTGAATAATACACCCCTTCTTTAGCATATATTCAAGAAATAACCATAAAAATTGGCAACTAGCAGCCCTCAGGGCTTCTGTGTCTATGGAACAGCCGATCTTTTATTCCTTTACTTTCTCAATAAACTTGCTTTCACTTTACTCTATGAACTTGCTCTGAATTATTTCTTGCGTGAGATCCAAGAACACCTCTTGGGATCTGGATCAGAATCCCTTTCTGGTAACATCTTTCTGGTAACCGTGGGAAGGACAATAGTGAGGAAACCCCCGACCCAAAGGCTAACTTTGGGCAAGTAGTGGGATCTGATAACATCTTTCTGGTGAACCACAGAAGGGACAATACTGAAGAGACCCTCTGACCCAGAGGAAAATCATCTGCATGCACCAACTGGCTGACTTGGGTAAGTGGGGTGCATATACCCAGGTAAAGGATGAGATTGGGTTAGAGACCCAACTTAGGGTAGTTAAAGTCACTAGAGGTTAGAGTCCTTCCTAAGATTCAGGGAGTTAGCGGCCCTTCTGAGTAAAGATCCTCTCAGCTAAGAATGGGTTTGACATTATGGGATGTTAACTGCTATTCTCTTTGGATTAATCTACCTTGCACTCTCTGCTGACGGCTGTGGGTGACAGAATTGGGCATGTGTGGGATTATGGGACGTGGGGAGCTTTTTTCTCTCCTTAAAGAGGGAAACCTGAGAGCTGATGGGACTGCTGTACAAGATCCCTTTGCAACTGACAAATGACCGCCTGGACTTTTCAGTGTCACTGCAATGGGTGGATCTTTCTCTGGCTTCCCTGAGCTGCTCACCTTCTCCACCCTGCTGCAGGCAATGCTTTTCTCTTTCTACTTTCCCTTTCCTATCTTTTCTATTGCTCAGAGCTATCATTGTGCCCAGAGACCACATGTTGAAACTCCTGCTGGGAGGTTGGGTTAATGATGATGGGGTCCAATCGGGGGTGTGTTTGAGCCTTGCCAGTTTGATGGTGGGTGCTAAGCAGAGGGACTAAACTCTATGTTTTGTCACATGTATTTTACTCTGGCCAGAACAGAAAAAGATAATTTTCCTTTGTATTGCGGCTTGGTCCCAGGGCTGTGGTGCAGGCAGCTGGGTCACTAGGGCTGCTCAGGGAGAGGGAACCCAGAATCCTGGCATACTGGCAAAAGAGTAAGAATTTTTTACCAGTCAGACTACTGGTCTATTTCTCTCTGTCTGTGTAAACCATTTGAATGAATGGTAAAAATCACTGTTTATCTCCTGTGTAAAGTTTTGATTAATGGGAAAAAGTATTTGTGAGGCTGATGTTCAACTGTAGTGAATTTAGTGTGCTTTGTGTGTCCTTCTGTATTGCTTTGTCACAAAGAGGGGTACCTCAGGATAGAATGAAGGCCTAGGACCCTATCAGCCTGCAGTTTAAGATGGCCCAGCAAACTGGTCAGTTACAAACTTTTCTGTAGGCCCCTGAAAAAAAAAAAAAACAACAACAACTGGATAAAGTTCCTTCTCATCTCATTTCATGTCCTTGGGAGCTTGACCTTGTAACCACGTTGCAGTACTTTCTCTTGGTTTCTGCTGTCACAGTCGTGGCCTAGGTTCAGAGTTCAATTCCTGGCTGGTTTATCTTCTGTCTATTTATTTATATGTATTATGTGTGTGATGCTTATATATGAAAGAACTTTAATTAATTGGTTTAATAATAATAAGCCTAAATCAAATACTTTATCAGAAAAGTAAAAAGTGTAATGCCTCTTAGTTTATATTACTTTAGAAACCTTTGGGAAATAAAAAACAGTTTTACATGCAAGGTGTATAAGAAAAGTGAAATGTGTTTTTGGTAAAAGATTATAAGAAGTCATGGGAATATAGATTTTTCTTCCTAAAGTGTCGAAGGATTGTTTTAAGTCAGATAGGGTAAAGCTGAAGGTGTGAGCAACTTGTGAAAGGTCTATAAAAATTAATCATATAAAAAAATTCTGTGTGTGAACATATTGGCTAAAGTTAAAGGAGTATTCAGTTTTTCCATAGACTGAACATTGGAATAAAAGCACAACAGAGCTTAGAGCACTGATTCGCTCTTAAACAAAAAATTGTAAAGGGTTATAAAAGGTATGAAAATCTTACCTTATGATCATACTAATTAAATTAGATAGATTTGTCTATAAGGTTGTATTAAGAATTGGGTTTAACATTAATAGTACACTAATATAAAGGTGAAATTTGCCTTCTTTGGTATAAAAATCTTTCAGGAAGCACTGTCAAATATGAAATGGTGTTTGGATTTCTTTGGGCTGTGTTTGTATAAATTTGTTATTGGTATATGTTTCAAAATTATGGGAAACTCCTGTAATCCTAATATGACTTAGTGTATGTTTTTAATAGTTATAATTGTTAAGTAAAATGTTTTTGAGTTTTTGCTTAAAATGTTTCTGATTCTTTGTTTTGTTTTTCAGAGTCAAGGAAACTTTTCTTGTGAGCTGTTTACAGCTTTTAACAGTTGAGTAAAGTATACTCCTGTGAAAAAAATTTGGAGCATATTTGTTTCTCTCTACCTGATTTCTCCAAAATATGGAAACTACTTGTGAGCATTCTTAACTCATGCAATATAGTTATTTGCATAAGTGCAATAAGAATCTGTTTTCTTTTGCAACAAAACACAATTGGAGAAACTGGTTATTTTAGTGAGGCTTTGACTGGAATGGCATGCTTTCCTTTAAGGAATCAAACTTGACTTATAGAGCCAATAAAAGCCCCTTGGAAAACTGGCCTCATACCTTGTCTACACAGTTCCTGTGTATAGTTCCTGACCTCTGGTAAGTAAAGAATGTCACTTTGTGACAGTCCCAGGAGCCCCAAGTTATCCTGGGACCTTAAGAGGAGAGACATTTACCCAACTCATAGGAATTTTAGGGCACAAACCCATAGCAGGGATCAGCCCTAAAAAAGTCTTATCTGAGATTCTCTCTGTGGAACAGAGTTCCATCAAAGCCAATTTAATAAGAGCGTACGTGGAAAAGTTATTCCTGCTACACTTTATGCAAATAAGCCAAGTATAATAAAGCAAATCAGTTTACCGTGATTTGTTTTTAGTGAAAATGGGAAACTGTAGAGAGAAAAAAAGAAAAATTATGTTTTAAGAACTATGGTACCCTTGTTATTCTAGTCTCAGTGGTTTTTCAGGTTTTTTTCCTGTAATTTAGACTAACGCTGCTTATTTCTGTGAAGCAACCAGTGATCTCTGACTACAGTTCAGAAGAAAGAAGAGGGATGAGTAATGTCAAAACCTGGGTCAATATTCTAATTCTGGACACGTTGGAATCAACTAGCAACCCCATATCAGCTTGGTTCCAACAGTTGCCAATTCATGGAAAACGCTCTAATTTAGTATACTTGGGATAATTTTGCTTATTTTGCTTTAGTGTTATGGAATATATTGCTATTGCACTCTTTGTGTACGAATGCAGGATAAGCTTATTATATGTTTTCTAAAACTGAACAGTTATTAATCTTCCAGATACCACCTTTTGTTGGAACTCAGTGTTATGAATAGCCCTTGGCATACTGACTCTTTCTGACTGAGATCCTCTCTACGCCAAATACAAGAGATCCTAATAGTTAGGCAGGAATATCATCACCCCTATTCAGAATGAAGAAGTTACAGAAGATGGATCTTTGTCCCTCTGCAACCCTTAGGATTAAGGGTTCTATTGTAAAAGGGAGGGGGGATATGTTGGAGACATTTGAACCAGAGTAACGTCATCTTGAATAGGGACTGGGCAAAATAAGGCTGAGACCTACTGGGCTGCATTCTCAGACTGTTAGGCATTCTAGGTCACAGGTTGAGACAGGAGGTCGGCACAAGATACAGGTCACAAAGAGCTTGCTGGTAAAACAGTTTGCAGTAAAGAAGCCAGCCCAAACCCACCAAAACGAAGATGGCGACAAGAGTGACCTCTAGTTGTCCTCACTGTTCCACTCCCACCAGCGCCATGACAGTTTACAAGTGCCATGGCAACATCAGGAAGTTACCCTGTGTGTTCTAAAAGAAACAGCATGAATAATACACCCCTTGTTTAGCATATAATCAAGAAATAACCATAAAAATGGGCAACCAGCAGCCCTATGAAGTATCCATTCTTTTATTCCTTTACTTTCTGAATAAACTTGCTTTCAGTTTACTCTGTAGACTCACCCTGAATTATTTATTGCGTGAGATCCAACAACCATCTCTCGAGGTCTGGATCAGAACCCCTTTTCGATAACATGTTCATCCATAGGAGAGAACACACTGTTTAAGGTTAATTTCCAGTTGCTCCTCACTGGTTGTTGACAGCATAGTATTTATAGCTATGTGTAATTATGCTCAGCAAAAATCCTCAAAACTAAGGATTATTCTTTTTAAGAATATAGGGAGGTTATTAAGTATCAATAATAATAAATAATAACAAGAATTAAAAACCTTGTCAGTGTTAGAAGTGTCAATGCTTGTTCTTAGAACAAGTACTAAAAACATTGTCCCATCTTCAGAATATGAGAATATTCTCAATAATCGTTCCCATTGTCTTTGCACCAAGGAATCTGCCCCTAGACCCATATTAGATATTTTAGGTGGTAAACAAAACACAACAGAACAAAAACACAAGTATTTAAAGAAGGGTACTGTTATTCTAAATACCTCTTGTTATGTAAACAGTACCCCATGAGAAGGTCACATTGTCAGCAGGGGGGTAGCTGGCTCCTGTAGTCAGACAGAGCTGGATTCTAAACCTTGCTCTTTCATTATCCATGACTTATGCCAGGCACTTAGCCTCTGTAGATATCATTTTCCTATTTGTTTCAGGGATATGTTGACTACCCATGACTGCTGTGACAAAGTACCACAAACTGAGTGGCTTAGAAAAACAGACATTTATTTTCCCACAGTTCTAGAAGCTAGATGTCTGAAATCAAGGTGTCAATGGAGGTGGTTCCTTTTAAGGAGTCTAAGGGAAACTCTGTCCCATGCCTCTTTCCTCACTTCTGATGACTGCTGGCATTCCTAGGTAATCCTTGGTTTGTAGATGAATCGCTCCAATCTCTGCCTCTGTCTTCTCATAGCATTCATCCTGTGTGTGTCCAAATTCCCTCTTTTTGTAAGGCCACTGGTCATACCAGATTAAGATCTGGCTTATCTTAACTTGAATACATTTGCAAATGCCCTATTTGCAAATATGATCACATTCACTGGTGGCAGGAATTAGGACTTCTACATATGTTTTGGGGGAACACAATTCAACCACTAACAGGAATAATAATCAAATACCTTCTTCAGAGCACTGCAAGACGGATTAATTAACTCATTAATGCAGTTCGCTGGGAGTAGGTTTGTGCCTATGGCGAAACATTTTTTGGCTTCCCCAATATGCAGTATGTGTGGCTTGGTAATATAGGCAAGCTCTGTTCCTGCTCCACACCACCGGCTCCACTACCATCTACTCCACTTGCTATCTTGGCAAGTTACTATTATCATTATCACAAATATTACTGTAATGTTGCCCTCACATTGCTGCTTCTGTGTGAGTGTGCTAAATCCTGTGCAAAACTTGATGCTGTCCATGAACTTGCTCTCTGTTCTAACTGTTCCAAGTTCTGCTTGGAAGTGGCATCGAGCTGGTATGAACTGGAAATCTGAATGGCTGTATGAACACAAAGACAGATGGCAGGATCCCCATTGGAATGTGTGGCCAGCACATGGCTGCTATTTGTTTTCACTCTCGAGTAGTCAGCAGACACACTGTGACTGTACTGCAGCTGCAGTGAGATTTACTTCCAGAACTTTTCAGGACTGTGGGGCAGCGCATGGCAGGGGTTACTTGGACAGGTGAAGTCCTAAGAAGGAAGCAAAGAATCTTTTCATTCTTTGGGAACTCAGTATAGGAGGCAAGTTTCCTAGTAAATGAGTAGATGTATTCTAGTTTTCAAGATAGGCTTGCAAGCCAAATTTCTGCTTCCTATGTAATTCTAACTTTAACTGGAATTTACCCAAGCTAATAATCAAGTTTCTTTGCGTCCCTTGCAGTGGAGTTCAAAATTGGCCCCTAAGCGTTTTCAGATACATCTTGCTTTTTCTTGACTCTCGTGTTACCAAATTTCTTGCACTCCTGACACATGCACAATTTTCCAGGAATGAAATTTCAGTTTACTTCGCCTGGATAATTTCCACCTTCTTAATTTCAACTCAGGCTTCTATCTTTCCCAGGGAGCCTCCTTCACACCCCACCTCTTCCCTGCTTCCTGGGATCCTGGGCATCTATCTTATTATTTACCAAGTTAAATTAAACTTTTTGACCTTTATTCTGGACGATATTTTTTTCATTTTGAGTCTAATGGTTGATGAAGTAGTTAGAGTTCAATAACTGTTAGTTGGATTAAATTAGACTGAATTTCTTAAGAATGATTTAAAAAATACCTCTCCGTCTGTCTCTCTCTCTCTGTCTCTGTCTCTGTCTCTGTCTCTCTCTCTGTTTCTCTACCTCTTTCTCTCTGGGGAGAAAAATAACCAAAGATGTAAAGTCGTATTTAGTCCTCTTTCAAGGAATGAATGTTTTTCTTTAAGTAGGGTGGACATAAAAAATTTCTGGAGAGCAAGAGGTAGACTAAACTATATCTAAAAGGCATTCATTCATTTGATAAATATTTACTCAGTATCTTCCACTGTATCTTCAATGTAGGCATTGAAGATACAAGATGTAAAGCTTTGTTCCTAATTGTAAGAAGCTGTCAATCAAAGGGTGAAACATGTAAAGAGATAATTTTGGTATAGTAGATGAGAAAACCAAGGAGTTACCCCTATGATGGCATAATCAAAGGTTCAGAGGTTTCCAAAACATGGGAAGGAAGTCTTCTTCTAATAGCACCTAAATAAAATTCTGTTTCTAATGTCTTACCATCCATACACTTCATAACTATGTCTAATTTTGTTTGCACCCCTACTATTCCACTTAAATAGCTATGTTAAAGTCAATAATAACCTCCATGTTGTAAAATCCATTGATATTTTTCTTTTTATATTATTTAACTTATTAGAAAAATTTAACATAGTTTCTCATGCTCTTTTAGAAATACCCTCTTCTCTTGGGTTTCTAAGATACCCCACTTTCTTGATTTTTCTCCAATGCCCCTGATGACTCTCTTCCCCATTCTCCTTTATAGATTCCTGACCCAGAGGCGGGTTGGCTGTGAAGCTGATAAAAGCATAAGTTTTAGACCCCTCCATTGCGTGGACCTCTTCCAAAACCCCAAGAAAGGGCTAACATGGTCACATGTTTTAGCAAAATTTGCAAAAGTAAAATATTTTAACCGCAAGGGTTAAAGCAACAGTCATTTTTTCACTCCAGCTTCCCCATCCCTCTTGCCACAATGTTCAGTGGTGTTAGATTGTCTGCAAGCATTTTGGGAATCCAGTCACAGGGAGTTTGGGTGGAGGATATCTTTCCTTTGGATTTAGTGGGTTACATGTATGCGATACATATAATCATGTCATGTTAATGAGGCTTTTGCCAAACATCCCATTGGCCAACTCGCCTGCTGCTAGGACATGAGGGCACAGGGCCAAAGGTAGCATCGTGACATAAATGTGTCTATGGCCCCAACACTGGGTAAATATTGGTAGTATAGAGGAGAAAAATGCTAGAAGAAAGACCAGATTACCTTTCTATTCTCCCAGTGGAAAATAATATTATAAAATATTTGTTGTATGAAAAATAATTGAAATATGCAGGAAAAAAATAGGGAGAAAACTATTTGAAAGTGGATCAGGCAGTTAAGACTTCCAAATATTAATCAATTTTCCTACATTATGTGATGTTGGTGGTATTTATCCTCATTTTTACACCTGTAATTTATTGCTATTAATTTATAATTTTAATGTATCCAATTTTATGTTATAAATTTTTATTATTTTCCTTGAAGAAGGCCCTCTAAATTACATAATCCCATAAAATCTAAGTTCATTATTGAGTTGCCCATACCTGCCCTCTTAGCCCACTAATGCTTACATCCTTTCCTAGGTAATATTGTTCCCATGGTTTTAAAAGCCATTTATATGCATATGCATCTCTGTTGGTTGATTTGGATCTGGCTTTGATCACAAAAGAACTAGAACCTGGAATATTTTTAAATACCTTCTTTATTTTTGTTAAATTTTTAAAAATTGAAAGACTGACAAAACGGGCTATGAACTCTGGTTCCAACTCAGTATGACCCTTGGAAAATGGGCCAGCCTCTTTAATTCCCCTCATGTCGTCTTTGCAACATTTTATATCACACAGGCTGATCCTGAAGAACACAATTAAATACTTTGTTTCAAGGCTTATGCTGACTGATAAATAAACAGTTCCTTTGTTTTTATATATTGAACTAAATTAAATTAGTACAACCTGCCAACCCATTTAGCATTTGAATTTTAGGGAAAGGAAGCAATTCTATGGGAAATAGTGTTTTCAAAAGCGGCTGTAGAGACATGGAAGTGGGTTGGGATTGACTGAAAGAAGACAGATTTATTGGCAGTTTTGTGAGTCTGGGAATGCTTGGAAGAGGTTACTGATATTCTTGAGATAGAAGAGGGAGTCCAATTAGTAACATAGATACACTTTGAATTCATTCCAGTGGGTTATTGTACTGATTCTGAATCATCAAGTACTTTATTATGTATCTATGTATTATTTGTTATAGTTAACTCTGGTATCAATTCTTTTAGAACTGTGGTTCTTATACACACCCTGTCTTTGAAGCATTTTCTCCCCTATCTGTTAAAGCCCAGAGAACAGCAATAATTTTAGGTCAGTACTCAGACTTTCCTAGTCATTATGCTGTCCACAGTTGGACTGGTACCCTGCATAGGTACTGAACTGGCCTCCTTTATAGATAGGAGGAATGCAAGAGAAGGAAGTTTGAGGAGGCTATATTAAGAATGGGATATGGTTGGATTCACTCCAGGATAAAATCCTAATAAATAAGAAGCAAAAGTGAGAAGAAGTCAGAGTATGTGATCAGATAATTGATATTTTGCAGAGTAAAAGGAGGGCTGCTGCAAAACTGTGCATCACTGCCCATCTGAATGTGTTCTGCCTCTTGCATGCTCATGTGTTTGTGTCTTCCTGTCTATGAATCATTATGTGTCTGTGGTGTTTTTACATATCTATATGAAGAATAAGTGGGTTGATCCAAGTGAACTCTGAGGCCTCTATTGTGTCTGGAATTCTATAACTCTGTCATTTTGTGTTTTTATCTGTGTTCACCTGTATATTATTGTATATGCTGTCATAAATGCATCCTGGGTATTTTTTGCTCTGTACCTGCATAGTTATAGTGGAAGTTAGTAGGAGGAAGTTTTTCCTCCAACCTTATGACTTAATTAGAGTTAGATAGATGAATGGAAAAACTTCTCCCTTGTTTTCTTGCTTCCTGGCCAATCTTGGAACTGCCAAAACTTGGGAATTTTTACAGAATGAATCAAAGGTGATTTCACTTGTGATTGTTAATTTTGTATCAACTTGACTGAGCTATGAGGTGCTCAGATATTTTGTCAAGCATCATTTTGGGTGTGTCTGTGAGGATGTTTTCTGGGTAAAATTAACACTGGAATCATCAGTTTCAGTAAAGGAGATTACCCTCCCTAATATGGATTGGCCTCATGCAATCAGTTGAAAGCCTGAATAGAATAAAAAGGCTGAACCTTCTGTGAATAAAAGGGAACTTTCCCTGACTTACTGCCTTGAGCTGGAATATCAGTCTTTTCTTTCCTTCAGGCTCAAATGGAAACATTGGCTCTTCTTAGGGCTTGATTTCGCCAACTTTTGAACTGAAACTTACACCACCAGCTCTTCTGGGTCTCCAATCTGTTGGTTGCACATCTTCGGATTTCTCAGCCTCCATAATCACATTAGTCAGTTCCTTATAATAAATATCTTTACACACACAGATACACACACACCCACAGATACACACACACACACACACACACACACACACACACACACACACTCTTGTTGGTTTTGTTTCCCTGGAGAACCCAGACTAATGTAACACCTAAGAAATCTGTGAGAATGAATGCAGTGGGTTTCTGAAGGCCTGCTTAGAAATGGGGCTTTGGGAGTGACTCTGGGGAATTATAGACAGAGAAAGAGAGGGCCTAAGTGATTCACAGTCACCTCCCACCTGGCTTAATTTCGAGGAGGGAGGTGATTCTAATCATGATTATAGTAGTTTAGATTTTGCCTGAAATACATCCATGGGAAATTTCAAAACCTATGTGAGGAGACTGCCCCTGAATTTTGTGTAGCTAAACGTGGCCCATACAGGAATGAAATTCTAAACCCTTGAAATTTAACTTCAGATTTCCTTCCTTATTTTTTGGTGAGAGCTAAATCAGTAGAGTGTAGTGGAAAATTTGCTAGACTGAAATGTAGACCGTGTGCTCCAGCTCTGCCTGTTTCAGCCAAGTGGAGGCTGTTTTGGCTCCTTGGGATTCACTCAGTTCTCTCATCTTTGATGTTGAGATAACACATGCGGGTCACAGTGTTGCTGTGCAAATTGTAGAAGCTGATTTCTGAACTGGGATGGACTGTTGATGTGAACATTCACACCCAAGGATTTTTCAGGAATAGTAAGCAGGTGTTATCATGGAGTTGAAGAAGTCCTGGCAAAGTGAAAACTGAAGTGTTGGTGCTGCCTTATCATAAATCGGAATCTGATATGCAACCTTTTAAATCTGTATCAGGGATAAGTGCAGGGTCAGTGACTTGTTTTAACTTCCTTAACCTCTTTAAATCTCAGTGCCTTCTGTATAATGACCATGGTAATGTCTCCCAGCCTGCCTCTGGGATTCCCAAAAGGACTGAGAGAAATGTTGGGGGCCAAAGTTGGTGAAAGTGTAATTTAAGAGATGATAGATAATATAGTAATAAATGTACATAAACTTTTTGATCCAGCAATTTCCTCAGATCTATCATTCAGAAATACTCAACATATCCCTTCAAATATATACACACACATATGTTCATTACAGCATTCTTTACTAGAGCAGAGAAACATCCTAAACAGTCATCAATCATAACTGTTTAAGTTAATAAGGCTTTATAAGTCAAAAGAAAATATAGTGAAACTTTAAGAACAATAAAGTAGATCTATGTGTACTGACATGAAAACATATCAGATAATATATATATATTTATTCAGATACAAACGCATGTATCTGCATGGAGAGAGAGTGTGTGTGAGAGAGAAAGGACCAAAAGAAAATCACAAAACTGTATCATATAGCATAATCCTCTTTATTATTTTTAAAGTTCCTGTGTAAGTATATCGACACCTAAGAAAGGAAATGCATAGAAAGTCTAGAAGGATGCATCAAGCTCTTAATGATGGTTACTTCTCTGGGTGGGTATTGGGATTTGGACAGAAATATAGAAAAGATTTTTCACTTTACCCCTATATTCTTCAGTATAATTATATATCCATATAAGCAAAATGTAAAGAAAATATATATATATAATATTAGTGTTGTTTAAAACAGATAACATATATACAAGTGTATATATGTTATCTGTTTTAAACAACACTAATATTATATATATATACATTTCACATCACCTAAATGAGTATATTTCCAATGATTTATTCCAATAATCTCACTTGTGTTTTAGCTTTTATCTATTTTAAAAATAAGAATAGACTACAGTGAAAATGCCTCTTTATTGGATTTGTGCATTTTGTCCTTTTTATGTCTTATTCTCCTCTCATGTCCCCTAAAACAGTGCTTCTCCAACTTCCATGCATAAAAATCAACTGGAGGGCTTGTTAAAGCACATATCTGACCCCCAACAACAAAGATTCTGATGCTGTTAAAGGCATTCAGTTTTATAAGAAAAGCAAAGCATAAAAGTTTGGAAAATTTATAGCCTGAAAATGTGACAGAAAAGAAAATCCCATTTTCTGAGGAGAAATTTAGGCTGGCTGCAGAAATTTGCATAAGTAACAAGGAGCCAAATGTTAATCCCCAAGACAAGGGAAAAATGTCACCAGGGCATGTCAAAGGTCTTCATAGCACCCCTCCCATCACAAGCCCAGAGAACTAGGAAGAAAAAATGGTTTCATGGGTTGGGCCCAGGGTCCTTGTGCTGTGTGTAGCCTAGAGACTTGGTGCTCTGTTTCCCAGCCACTCCAGCCATGGCTAAAAGGGGCCAACGTACAGCATGGGCTACTGCTTCAGAGAGTGGATGCCCCAAGCCTTGGCAACTTCCATGTGGTGTTGAGCCTATGGGTTCACAGAAGTCAAGAATTGAGGTTTGGGAACCTCCATCTAGATTTCAGAGGATGTATGGAAATAGCTGGATGTCTAGGCAGAAGTTTGCTACAGGGAGGGCTTCTCACAGAGATCCTCTGATAGGGCAGTGCAGAAGGAAAATGTCAGGTTGGAGCCCACAAAGAGAGTCCCTACTGAGGCACCACTTGGTGGAGCTGGGAGAAGAGGGCCACCGTCCTCCCAGACCCCAGAATGGTAGATCCACTGACAGCTTGCACTGGAAAAGCTGCAGACACTCAACACCAGCCCATGAAAACAGCTGAGAGGAAACTCTACTCCACAAAGCCACAGAGGTAGAGCTGCTCAAGACCATTGGAACCCACCTCTTATATCAGCGTGACCTGGGTGTGAGACGTGGAGTT
Organism: Theropithecus gelada; assembly: GCF_003255815.1. Lineage (NCBI taxonomy): Eukaryota > Metazoa > Chordata > Mammalia > Primates > Cercopithecidae > Theropithecus > Theropithecus gelada. Next base: position 26,373,397 of record NC_037680.1, on the reverse strand, counting down.
GAAGGAGAACATTTTGGAACTCTAAGATTTGACTGTCACCACTGGATTTGAGACTTGTATGGGGACTGTAGCCTCTTTGTTTTGGTCAATTTCTCCCATTTGGAATGGCTGTGTTTACCCAATGCCTGTACTCTACCCCCTCCCACTGTATCTAGGAAGTAACTAACCTGCTTTTGATTTTTAGGCTCATAATTGAAAGGGACTTGCCTTGTCTCAGGTGAGACTTTGGATTGTGGACGTTTGAGTTAATGCTGAACTGATTAAGACTTTGGGGGACTGTTGGGAAGGGATGATTGGTTTTGAAATGTAAGGATGTGAGATTTGGGAGGGCCAGTGGTGGAATAAAAGGTTGGCTGTGTCCTCACCCATATCTCATCTTGAAATCCCATGTGTTGTTGGAGGTACCCGGTGGGACATAATTGACTCATGGGAGCAAGTCTTTCCCGTGCTGTTCTTGTGATAGTGAATAAGTCTCAGGAAATATGATGGTTTTAAGCAGAGTTCCCCTGCACAAGCTCTCTCTCCTTGCCTGCTACCATCCATGTAAGATGTGACTTGCTCTTTCTTGCCTTCCACCATGATTGTGAGGCTTCTCCTGTCATGTGGAACTGTAAGTCCAATTAAACCTCTTTGGGCCGGGCATGGTGGCTCATGCCTGTAATCCCAGCACTTTGGGAGGCCAAGGTGGGTGGATCACGAAGTCAGGAGATCGAGACCATCCTGGCTAACATGGGTGTGGTGGCGGGTGCCTGTAGTCCCAGCTACTTAGGAGGCTGAGGCAGGAGAATGGTGTGAACCTGGGAGGTGGAGCTTGCAGTGAGCCTAGAGAGCGCCAGCCACTGCACTCCAGCCTGGGCGACAGAGCGAGACTCCATCTCAAAAAACAAACAAACAAACAAACCTCTTTCTTTTGTAAACTGCTCAGTCTTGGGTATGTCTTTATCTGCAGCATGAAAATAGACCAATACACTTTAGAAATGAGAAACAGAGACCCAGAGAGATTCTATGACATATCCAAGGTCACAGAGTTTCACAGAAATGAAAATGAGTACACATTAGTTAAGGTTTTATCCCCCCACTTCTTTTGAAAGAAGCCTTCTGCACCCTTTAGCCAATCAGTGTGACAGTATTCATGGCGTTTTCCATTACTGCAGTTCTTGTGAAAGTTAATTTAGTGTTCAGGTCTCTTTTATGCCTTTCAAAACATACCATAAAGCAGAATTTTTATTTTAGTTATATGTTGGACTGGGCTACCATACTAGTAAACGCTTCCCTGTTAAATGAATCCTTTTATAATATTTTCACAAAATTTATTACTTTCCTCAATTCTGTCTTCCCCTATTCAGGAACCATATCATTGTCCCTGTCTTTTAACATTTTTTAATTTAGAAGATTATTTCCTCTGAATAGTCTCTTCTCTTTCTGTTTATTCCCACCTTCACCCGGAAATTTAATTGTGTGTTAAATCTCTCGTAACCTTGGCATTCCTAAATAATTTAAATGTAAAATAATTGGAAATGGGGATAAATTAAGGTATTTTTTTAAAAGCTCTTATAGAAAGTATTTTTTTAGGGGTCAATTTCTAATGTACCCTTGACTTGGACAACATGTTCCAGGGTTGATTTTTCAATTTCATAAGACAGTGTTGGGAAAAAATAAAATGGTATGTTCCAGTCTTTCTACCTTCTCCCCTACAATATCGTATTCTGATGTTCCAGCTGCACAGAAGAATCTGAAACGAAAAGTTAGAACCCATTTTTCAAGGAAACTTGATCCCCTACCAGGGCTCAGTGACATATTTCTGGACTATTTTGTGACCAGGGATTCTTTGACATTGTAAGAAACCATATAGCACTTGCAGAAAAGAACCTGGAATCTGACTACAGAAGGGGGTTAAACTTCATTCAACTCTCAACACTTTTAAGCTTGAGGTAGAATTCCTTGGAAGCCCCTTGTTTGGCCACATGGCCTAGATCTAGACCAGCATGCATTCTTCAAGGATGCCTTTCTCATTTAAAAATGATCCCTTGCCCTCCAGACAGGAGACAGGATCTTCTAATGCCCTGAATATTTTATAGGTTTGTATTTGTTGGTTTAAATTTTTCATGCCTTATTTTGAAAAGGCATCTCTGCCCCTGCACCACTCTCTGGACTTCATCCACCAGATGTATGTTGTTAAAAACAGATAGATCCCTGTGTACTGTACTGGATGTAAATAGAGGGTCCATAAAATCAAATGCCAAACAGGATCAGGTACGTATTGTAAATGGGTGTGGCAGCTCTGATGATGACTGAAGTGAGCTGTAGAGCACATGTTCTGTCAAAAGAGAGGAGGGAAAACATGAATGTCTGTGTGAAATGTCCCAATTCAAAATGGAGTTTGCTAAAGCAAACTTCTTTTAAGAAATGTGAACCAAATCTTATAGACTGGATTTGGCTTATGGTCCTCTAGTGTGTGATTTATGTTTATAGATTAGCTTTTCTTTTATAGGTTATATAAAGTGAGTGAAACAGTGATGACAATTATGTGAATGTACAGTATTAGAAATTACTATTAAAGGAATGCACCGTCTTTCTCAAAATAATTTTTCTTTACTTTCCTTTGCTTTCTTTTCTTCTATCTCATTTTATTCTTGCTTTCCTAAAATAATACAAAGGACTTTCTCTAATGCCAGTCAGCCATGTATATGTATATATACACACATATATGATCATGTATTATACAATATTATATATGTTAAATGAATACAAAATGCATACACATGCGTTTATAATGTCATACTACATTTCATATATCATATAAAAACTATCATATATAATAATCATACATTCATGAACGATTTGAAATATACTATTATTTGCAGTCACACATCTTCCATCTTTTATTTGGAAATAAGATATTTGGCAATGCAAGCATTTAGAATACAATTGTAAACTTAGAAATAAATGTTAAAAAGTCATCATAAAACCTCTGTACTTTCTTTGCAAAGAAAGATGATGTTTTCTTCTAGACAATCATGTACAACATAAGGCAGCACATTGGAAGCAGCACATTGGACAGGTGTGGTGACAAAGATGACTTCTTAGCAGCCTGCGCATCCCACTTTCCAAAAGGAGGTGGGCATGCTTTCAAGCAGAGTCTTAAACTGTCGGCTTGCAGGCCCAATTACAATGCTCTTAAATGATTTGAATGTAATGCCTTTCCAGTTTCACGGCCCTCACCACTCTAATAGGAGGCCCAGCTTTCCTTATGGACATTACATGCCTAGTCTTTGAGGTCATTTGCATTTGCAACCGTTGTGTTAAGAGCATTACAAAAGACACAGCAAAGGTTGTGTGGCATCAGAAAAATGGAAGAGGCTTTGAAAAGGCCACCTCTGCAGTGCTGAGTCCAAGAAGTATTTTGCAGAGGAGTAAATATCAACTTACTTTTTCATTTGCAGAAATCTTTGGCACCTCTTGTTGAGCACCAACATTTCAGGGTTAGACAAGAGCATGTCTCATTATACGTTCCTTTCTTTCTTTCCATAGGAATCTTTCCTTTCTTTTCTATGGCAGTGGCCCCTAACCCCTTTTCTTTCGGTTACTTTCACTCACTCCAAGCCTGGATGAGGAGTGAGAGTCTTTTGACTGACCTTGTCCTGCTGTTCCTCTGAATGCAAGTATTCTCATTTTTTAGACATGGGGTGTGTGTGTGTGTGTGTGTGTATGTGCACACGCACACTCATTTCTAATTCCTAAGACAAAGCTTAAGAGGGATAATGACAAAAATAGCCAAAATAGAAGTTACACTACTTGAACAAATTAAAATTTTATTTTAATTCTAGCCAGCCTTTTCAGAATGCCCTTCCTACATAGTACTGAAAACTTTTAATAACATAGCTAGAATTTTATTTTAGATGTGCTAGCATAAGCTACATAGACTTTAACTCAAAGTAGAATCAGAATAGAACTGCTACTAAGCCCAGTGAAACACTCTATTCCTAATAAAACCTATTTACTTACCTTGCTCCTGAGCTTGAGCCCTTGTGCTTGCCCCCTCAAGGCTCTTGAAGTGCAGAATCACTTTCTACCTGCCTGGGTGCTGAAGGCTTGTGTCTGAGGGTTCCAAGCTATTCCATAATCATTTTTGTAGACATCTCTTCCAACCCTCAGTGAACACTCAGGGTAAAAAGGCTGTTTTCTCTCTGGTCTAAAGATTCCTCCTCTGGACTTCAGACTACCCTATGGTCACATTTCTGGAAACTCAACTAGTGATCTGCCTTGGAAGTCATGGGGTCTCCAGGTCATGCTGTGTCTCACAATGACTAGAGTGTTTTATTAAATGTGTCAATTACTACTTTTAGAACCCAGTTCTCTGATGAACCATGCCTGATGTTTCTAGTTCTACTCCAGAGGAATAGTGGTCAATTTAACCCAGACAAATATAGCTGGACGTTGGTGATTTAACACAACATTTTCTAAGACATGTTTTGTAAAACCCCACTAATATTCCACAATGAAATGCATTTAGGAAACCTTGAATACTGTCACCCTTTTGGGAAAGTCATCATTTACATAACATATTAAGGGCTCTGAAATCTTCTTTAGTAAAGACACCTGATCAGTTTTTGATGCTAAGTATGTTCCAATTTAATTGGCCATGGAATCATCCCCCTTCCCACCGCTTCCCACCCATACAGTGACTTTTTAATATCATTTAATATCTTTTTTTTTTTTTTTTTTTGAGACGGAGTCTGGCTCTGTTGCCCAGGCTGGAGTGCAGTGGCTGGATCTCCGCTCACTGCAAGCCCCGCCTCCCAGGTTCATGCCATTCTCCTGCCTCAGCCTCCTGAGTAGCTGGGACTACAGGCGCCCGCCACCTCGCCCGGCTAATTTTTTTTTGTATTTTAGTAGAGACGGGGTTTCACCGTGTTAGCCAGGATGGTCTCGATCTCCTGAACTCGTGATCCGCCCGTCTCGGCCTCCCAAAGTGCTGGGATTACAGGCTTGAGCCACCGCGCCCGGCCCATTTAATATCTTAAAGACCACTGGTGCAGAAATGTAGACACTTTCTGGTGTCATCTTGCAATACTACTTTTTTTTCCAATCAATGCCTTCTTTCACTTTCCTGGGTGACTATTTCACCCCATCATCTCTCTCCTCAACTTCCAATAGCCCTTCCACTCTCTTCATTCTGGACTGATGACTTGATTCTCACTCCAGTCACTGAGAAAATAGAAGCAATCAGAAGAAAATTTCTCTATCCACTCATTACCAAATTTTGCACATTACTTGCACCTGTGCTATAGATTCAGCCTCCTCTTCTGTTATAGTGAATCAATTGCCTGCACTCTGATGTGAGGTTAGCACTGCAGGTGTCATGATGAAGCTCATTCCTTTTTAGCTGCTTGAGAACTTTGCTCCTCCAGGGATGCCATTTCTTTCCTGCATCATTAAATTCCTCCCCCACTACATTATTTCCCAACATACAAACATATTATACTGTCTCTTATATCAAAACAAAACAACAAGACAAAACCTCTCTCTTGATTCCCATATACCTTTCCAGTGAGTACCCATTTCCTCTGCTTAGTGTACAGGAAAATTCTTGAATGAGTTTGCTGTACTCAATATCTCTCATCTCTTTTCATCTTCTCTATAATTTTGCCCTCAGGAACAGTTCTTATTTGACATGACCCTCGAGGTTGATAAATCAAACAGCCAATTCTCAGTCCTCATTTACTCATACTCAGGCTTTGAACCAGTTAATCATTCCCTCCTTCTTGAAGTTCCTTTTTTCCCATGAGTTGAAATAGATCTAGATGGTTACTTATTTCTGGCACAGCAGGCAGCATGACTTTCTTGTTTGCATCGGTTCCTCTGTCTCCCAGTTCCATGAAGGTGTTGCAAAGGCAGCCTAAGTAGATGCTGTACAACACTTTGTTGGTGTTCCAGCCTAAGTAGATGCTGTACACACCTTGTTGATGTTCCAGCTTTCGAGCTTTGAGTTTAGAAAACTCCAATCTTTTAAAGTCGTTGACAACAAACCTGCCTGACCTTTGACCCACAGAAAGAGGTGATCATTTATTACCTTGGTCAAGAAACAAATCTGCCCTTTAACCCAGAGGGAGATACTGTTTTAGCTTTCAAAGCTGTTTGGTATGCAAACATCTTTAAAAAGGTCCTTCCCAACAAAGTTCTCACATGTAGAAACATCACAGAGAATTGTTTCTCAACCAAAACTCCCACCTAGAGTTCTCCTCTGGTATTTATGTGGCTTTCTCCTCCCTCTTTTCATTCAGATCACTTTCAACTGTCACAGGCCTTCTTTGACCACCTCCCCTTTTCTTCTTTGTTTTTCTTTGTAGCACTCAGCCCTATCTGAAATGATACTGCATATGAATTTAATGCTAGGTTGGCTATCTGCCCCATTCAGATGCAAATTCCAGGTGCCCAGAACTTTGTTTTGTTCACTGTTGAATCCCAGCTCCTGGAAGAGTATTTGACAGGGTAAATGATCACTAAATTGTTGTTAAATGAATATATGGATAATTCTGTTCAGTAACCCTGTCTACCTCCTTAGATTTTTAGAATGAATCACTCAGATGTACCGTCCCCATGCAAAGAAGTAAGACTTTTAAAATTATTCTTTCAATATAAAAAAGTAGCTTAGCCACAAAGGGAACATTAATGCATACAATTTGTACAAAAGGAAGAAGAGAATAATTTGTTAATGTATCCCTTTGTGAACTATAAGTGTTCTCTGAACCTTGAATAACAATAAAGAGACATGTATATTTTAAAATTATTTCCAAGGAAAGTGGTTAAATATTTTAGAAAACCTTAAATCTTTAAGAGAAGGGCTTCAGTTATCAGGAAAATTTACTAACAAATATAACTGTGTGATTATCTTAGTTAATTAATGAATTATGCTCTATTGCATTATCTGGTTCAGTCATTGACAGAATATACTAAAAATAAACAGAATGCCTTTGCTATAATCTAGCCTTGTAGTTAGATTAAAAACAACAACAATGACAACAAAAATTCACGTAATTTTCACTGAATCTTGTCATATATGACAGCCATGTGTCCTACCCACACAAGCCTTAGCAAGTGCTATTTTTTTTTTTTTTTAAAGTATGTGTTATCTTGCCTGATTTATTTTAAGATCCAGGTTCTAATTGTATTCAGATAATTAGCCAGGTGACCTCGGTTGGTTTATTTGATTTCTCCATCCATTTAGCAGTCACTTTAGTCTTGAGTACAGATGAGAAGAAAACTTCTCTTCTTTCAGTTCTCAAGCCTATTAAGGTTTTGTTGTTGTTGTTGTTCCAGTAGCGTTAGCGAGGTGTGAAGTTGATGAGCTCCCACCCTCTGTACACTAGTTCCTCAATGGATTAGAAGCTCAAGAATAGGAAGATAACATTTCAGCAGCAGCAAACCCAGGAAGCGGAGCATCGTGGTCTCCGCCTGAATCACTGATTGAATCATCTGTGTGCCTGGGACAGTAGGCAGGCTGATTTCAGGCCACCATATGTGTGTGAGGCCTGGCTGTGTTCTTCTCCTGGACTTTCCTCTGGGTGCTAATTGCTTTAGTGAGAGAAACTGTGCAAAGCAATTAAACAGCCCCCTTCTCTCACAGTCCTAGCTCTCAAAAACTAGGGGCTGGGACAGGGCTCCTGCTCTCCCAGTGGGTTGCAAATTGCTCAGAATGAATAAATACATTTGTTCACTTTTCAAACTGTGACCAGCCACCTGGTCTCTTGTGTTGCTCTCAGAGCAGAGAAGGCAGATGACGGGCTCCTCATTGCTGAACTCCAGCCCATAAAAATGCTTCACCGCACTCTGAGCTATTTTTGCAAGGACATCTGTTGCCAAAAAAGAATTTTAATTAAGCAAAAACACATCTCTGTTTTGTCCATGGCAAGGAGGCTTGTGAAAGCTTTCTTGTCTCAGATGCATGCTAAATCTGGAGAAATGGAAGCCTTAAGGTATTTTGTGAGGGACATTTTGCTGCTCAATTTGAGGGACACAACAGATTTTCCATGGGAAGGAAATTATTGGAAGTGCATGTTTGCACTTTTCAAAATAAGGCCCAGACTGCATTAATAATTAATTGTACATAATATAATCTGACATGTTACCCCACGGTTTGATAAAGTCGAAAGCTATTTCCACAAGGCAACTTGCCAGTTCTTTTGCTCTCTTCCAATCTTCTTCCCAGGTGATATTCATCATTTTAACATCAAGCTTCCAGAACACCACATTAACACATAAATTAGAGGACCTGGTGCTGTGCTGGCTGTTATAACTAGTCTAGATGTAATTGTCCAATCAGAAAGGGGGGAAAAAAAAAGTAAAGTGATAAACGAAGTCAGAAAGCAGGTTGTAGACATTAATACTACATAAATTGCTTAAGATTGGGTTGGAGAGTGGGGAGGCAGCCTATCTCTAGTTTTCATAAATGCAAGTATATTGAGTGCTTTTTTCACTCTTCAAACACTGACATAATAGCAGATACAAATTCTTCATATATGAAACTGATTCTGTAACCATATACCCTTCAAATCCCTTAAGTGCCTTTTGGGGCACCCTCTCTGGCAGCACAAGCATATCAGACAAGCTGACTACAAGAGGGGCACTTTCAAGGAGCAGGTCCCGAGGGGCATTGCTGGGCAGCATGGCAGGATGAATTACCTGATAATATTAAGGTTGTTTCTAACCACTTCTATTAGGGGTTGGGGTCACTCATTTGCCCTCTCCGAGGGTGGACAGAGATCATCTAGGGCTGAAGCAGAAGGAGCTCGTATTTCTACACGATAGGATCTTTGCAGACAGGAATCTAGCTGTTACATCAAGGACGGGAATACAGAATCTCATATTATACAAGAAACTTACAGTGTTTCTTTCGACTCTGAAATCTTTCTGACAATTCAATACCCACTTTTTGAGATTTACTCATCATTAGGAGTAGCAGGGGGAAACAAAGTGTTTTTTATTTATTTATTTATTTATTTATTTATTTTTAGTTTTTCCTTTCTAAGGATGGTGGCCACTTTGTGATTGCCAAGATACTCACTGTCCCCCTGCCCCCACCAATTCTTAACAAGATTAGTTTTGTTCTACCTAATGCATAATATAAAAAGCATGAATCTCCCAGGTCCTAGTCCCCTCACCTAAATAAATATTTATGGAATTAAAGTGCATATTACTAATCCTTTCAACACTTGTCAGTTTTATAATGATTCTTCTGAGGGCAGTGATGATAACTGCTTGTGCAAATTTAATTTAAAGTTTGCTTTCAACGTCATTTTCCTTAGGCTTGCCATTGTAAGTTAAGAAGAAAAGAAAAATATATTAGCTAACAAAACTGCCAAATCCCAGGTTAAAAGCTTTAGAAACCACTAAATCCAAGGCCTTAATCAATGTCATCAGAACTCAGCCTGTTCTTCTATATGCTTTCCTTTATGATGACATTTTCTCAGGCAGGCCTTTCTATTTGATGGTGTCAAGCAGCTCCTGCCTCAACTTACCCTTGCAGCACTTCCTTTCTGTTGATTCCAGCAAAAAACTAGACTCTAAGTACCCTGGTGAGAGCACAGACTGATGTGGACTGCCTAGGTTTGCATTCTGACTCATACTGAGCTATCAAATAGCTCACTAGCTATTTGATCTCTTCCAGGAAATTTATACTCTGTGCCTCAGTTTCCTTATCTGCATATTAAAGATAATAGTAATTCCTACTTTGTAGGCTTGTTGGAAGTATTAAATACATTTAATGCATGTGCCAAGCATATGAGATTTACTACTATTATATACCATCCGTGAAAATTAATACTGTGGCTGGGGTATAGAATGCATTGATTGGACAAACCTGAGTCAAGTATCTTCTCTGGAAACTAGGATGTGATCTTCTCACACTTAAATCAGAAGGGTGAAGAATAAAAAGGGAGTTATTCCCTAAAATAAATCTGGGAATCTCTTATAAGGCCAGATAACTGATGCCAACGGCCTTAGTAATTTATTACAACTAGCCAAGGGATTCTACAGTATTGGCATTGCTTAGAATCTAATCAAACAAAATAGTGGAGGTGAAAATGTTTTTTAAATAACAAAACACAGTAAGATCTCAATGTGATTGGGTCATTGACTTGCTCTAGACACTCAGTAAAAGCACATACTGTTCTAAATCCTAAAAATGGATGTGCAGCAGATCTGGCCTTTCTTATCACAGACTTCACCATATTATTGAGAACACAGACACTGAGGCACAGCAAATAACTGACTTGTGTTCAACAAGAAACAAGGGCAAAAGAGTCTTATATAAATAAACACTGGTGAGGTCGGCAATTAGGAAGACATCAGAGTAGCTAGTTCTAATCATAAAAGATTTATTAAAGGAAATCATTTGCTAATGGAAATTCGAAACCACAGAATAAGGCAATATTGAATTATTAACCCCCCAAAATAACTTTTCCACACCCGCATAATACTGAACTTGAGAGATTTGTTGCATTGAATCTAGATTAAAGGAACAATTCAACCACTTCCCCAATCATCAAAACCTTTTACCTGGCTTAGGCACTGTGGGCACTTTTCTCAGCTAAGTTGTGGAATATAGTCATATTTTTCTTTTAGGATTAATCGTGAAGCCATACTGATTCCTTAGTGGGTCATCGGAATCTTTTGGAATAATGGAAAAAGGCATGAAAAAAAAAAAGCCTTTGTATATAACTTCAGCGTTAGTTATCACTCCCTTATCTTGCTTAATGTTTTTTCATGTATGACAAGTGACCCACTCTTTCATTTTCTGAATAATAGGCAAAAGGAAAAGTTAATTTTTTTTAACTGATTGAACATGAATACTCATGTAGGTCTTTTGTAAGGCAGACTGCTCAGCTAATTAACATAGTAACATCAATCAATATGATATTTAGGAAACTATGTGCTAAGACATCTGTCTACTGACTTGTTAAAGGTAAGTCAGCACACAAGAGGTGAGTCGTGGGAAAATTGGTTTTTCTCAGAAGCAATCTACATAAGAAGCACAACATGGTCTTCAGTTAGCCCCTGCCCTTGTAACAGAGAATGTTTAGTCTCAGATGTCACACTTAGTGGGAGCTGCCAAAGTCATTACATAATTATAGTCTCCAGCTACACTTTATTTTGTGTAGTTTAATAATTTTAAAATAGCATATGCTCCCTCCTTCTTCCTTACAGTAATAAGGTAAGGAAAAGGGAAGCAGCAGCTGTGCTTAAGGGTGGATGGTTAGGGATCCTCAATGGCCCTTATACAAAGACTCTCAATAAACTGGCATTCTCAATAAAACAGTGCATTTGCTCGCGAGCAAGATGGCCGAATAGGAACAGCTCCAGCCTCCACCTCCCAGCGTGAGTGACACAACAGATGGGTGATTTCTGCATTTTCAACTGAGGTACTGGGTTCATCTCACTGGGGAGTGCCGGACAATTGGTGCTGGTCAGCTGGTGCAGCCCCATCTACAAGAGCTGAAGCAGGGCGAGGCATCGCCTCACCTGGGAAGCGCAAGGGGAAAGGGAATCCCTTTAGAAACTGAGACACACAACACCTGGAAAATTGGGTAACTCCCACCCTAATATTGTGCTTTACCAAGGGTCTTAGCAAATGGCACAACAGGGGATTATATCCCACACCTGGCCAGGAGGGTCCCACGCCCACGGAGCCTCCCTCATTGCTAGCACAGCAGTCTGAGGTCTAACTGCAAGGTAACAGCGAGGCTGGGGGAGGGGCGCCCGCCATTGCTGAGACTTAAGTAGGTAAACAAAGCCACTGGGAAGCTGGAACTGGGTGGAGCCCACTGCAGCTCAAGGAGGCCTGCCTGTCTCTGTAGACTCCACCTCTGGGGACAGGAAATAGCAAAAAAAAAAAAAAAAAAAAGGAGCAGAAACCTCTGCAGATGTTAATGACCCTGTCTGACAGCTTTGAAGAGAGCAATGGATCTCCCAGCATGGAGGTTGAGATCTGAGAAGGGACAGACTGCCTGCTGAAGTGGGTCCCTGAACCCTGAGTAGCCTAACTGGGAGACATCTCCCACTAGGTGCAGACCAATACCTCACACCTCCCATGGCAGGGTATGCCCCTGAGACGAAGCTTCCAGGGCAAGAATCAGACAGCAACACTCGCTGTTCAGCAATATTCTATCTTCTGCAGCCTCTGCTACTGATACCCAGGCAAACAGGGTTGGAGTGGACCTCAAGCAATCTCAGACCTACAGCTGAGTGTCCTGACTGTTAGAAGGAAAACTAACAAACAGAAAGGACACCCACACCAAATCCCCATCAGTACGTCACCAGCATCAAAGACCAAAGGCAGATAAAACCACAAAGATGGGGAAAAAGCAGGGCAGAAAAGCTGGAAATTCAAAAACTCAGAGTGCATCTCCCCCTCCAAAGGAACACAGCTCATCGCCAGCAATGGATCAAAGCTGGATGGAGAATGACTTTGATGAGTTGAGAGAAGAAGGCTTCAGTCAATCAAACTTCTCAGAGCTAAAGGGGGAACTATGTAACCAGCGCAAAAACTAAAAATCTTGAAAAAAGAATGGAAGAATGGATAACTAGAATAATCAATGCAGAGAAGGCCATAAATGAACTGACAGAGTTAAAAACCATGACACAAGAAATACGTGACAAATGCACAAACTTCAGTAACCGACTCCATCAACTGGAAGAAAGTATCAATGATTGAAGATCAAATGAATTAAATGAAGCGAGAAGAGAAGTCCAGAGAAACAAAAGGAAAAAGAAATGAACAAAGCCCTCAAGAAATATGGGATTACATGAAAAGACCAAATCTACGTCTGATTGGTATGCCTGAAAGTGAGGGGGAAAATGGAACCAAGTTAGAAAACACTCTTCAGGATATCATCCAGGAGAACTTCCCCAACCTACAAAGGCAGGCCAACATTCAAATTCAGGAAATACAAAGAATGCCACAAAGATACTCCTCGAGAAGAGCAACTCCAAGACACATAATTGCCAGATTCACCAAAGTTGAAATGAAGGAAAAAATCTTAAGGGCAGCCAGAGAGAAAGGTCAGGTTACCCATAAAGGGAAGCCCATCAGACTAACAGCAGATCTCTCGGCAGAAACTCTCCAAGCCAGAAGAGAGTGGGGGCCAATATTCAACATTCTTAAAGAAAAGAATTTTAAACCCAGAATTTCATATCCAGCCAAACTAAGTTTCAT